>NC_091445.1:62451223-62718723 GCF_964237555.1 Oryctolagus cuniculus
ACAGATTTGAGGAGAGAATAGTTTAGACCAATCAGGAAGGTGTGACATAGTTAACTGATTGATTATACAAGAATATTGCCAAATTCATTCTGGCTTGCTATATTGGCAGCGCCTCCATGAAGCTTTCTGTTTTGTTTTCTGCTTTTTAGTTTAGTTTAGTTTTTAAAATAGTATTGATGTTGATCTTTGGTAGGTTTGGGTGTGTTTTTAATGCAATTACATAGTTACTATCTATTCCTCAAAATACAGCCAAAGGAATGCTTCTGCCCAACTTACCTTTCAGCAAATTGAGGGTAGGGTTGTGCCTTCACCAGCACTCATAAGCTAGGCACAGATAGGAATGATGAAAGAAAACTAGAGTTTTGAATGCTTTCTTGAAACACGTTGAAACTGAAAGAAAATAATGGAGATAATTGGGAAAAATACTAGTGTAATGGAAGTATTATGTCTGACAGCATGCAGGTAAATATGAATATGCTTCAAAATGTTCGTGGGAAATGGAACTGAAAGTTGTACATTGTCTTGGAATTTTTTGAAAACCCCCACCTTACATAATATTAAAGGAAATCTGCCAAGGCTACAAATATGATGTTTGTGTAATCTTTACTTTCGAGTATTTAATTTGGATAGTAAAACATTCTATTAGAAACTTTTGAGCTACTCATCTGTCAGTTATATATTTTGTGTTTATATTATATATTCTTATTTTTAGTCCAAAATATTGTTTGATTTCTACATATCCTATTTTTTAAGAACATAAAGTAGTATTTAATATTAACAGATTAATTGCCTGTTATGATTTTTTTAAAAGCATTTTCCTGGTGATATACAGCTTAAAATTTTTAAGTATGATTTTTTTATTGGTAAATGTAAATGTGAGTTTCACACATGGAAAAAATATTATATAGATCACTTTTTTCATAATTCTTTGAAACTTTGAGTTCATGGGAAGGACTATTTGAACTTTATGTACTCCTTTTATTTAGAAAGCCATTGCTTTACAACTAGGAATGTCACTTGTCCCAGTGATTACTGTTAAATTGATAGGACAGGGAGAGGGAAGGAAGTTTTCATCAAGTATTGTCCCCTTACTCCCCGCCATGCCCTGAAGAAAAAAAAATCCAGCAACAATAATTATGATAATTATTAAACTATGGAACAAAATTACTTATATTAAATTTGAGTTGGAAAAGAAAGCTCATAAGTTGAATTTCAGATTATATAAGAAAATACGCTACCAGTGATAGACTTTGAGGTGATTTTGAACCCCAATTCCATTCAGCCACTGCTTTAGAGCTATAAGTCCTTCTGTAATATTCCTAACCAGTGAACATGTAACTTCTCTTTGAATATTTCTGGAGAAAGGCATTTTTTCTATCAATAGCAGGAAATGAAATTTAGGGATATAATTTAAGAATAGTTCTAGAAATAAGACAATTGAAGGCTAGTTAATCATGGATTTCATCTGTGATTTTAAAATATCTAAGTAACTGAATTTTTCTACACTGCCTGTATAACAAAATGCCATTTTCTAACAAATGGGGAACAATGTCTACCTTGAAAAAATCTGAAAATCTGAAAGTTATCCTCACATTTTCATTCGTATGTGGCAAGGAGTGATTGCAGAAGGAATAAATGCATTCTGTTGTGTTGCAAAGGCTTTCAGATGGAAATTTCAGGAACTCAAACTTTAGGCCATAAATGAAGTATTTTCTAGGGCCTCTGAAGCACAGTGAAACAGCCAGCTTTGTGAACTTGTTTCCACACATGGAAAATACGTGTGATAAAGTATTCCATACATTAAAATAAATTCCTATAGACCTATTATAGTTGGAAGTGTGTGGTGTTGGAAACGGATTTGATAAAGTCACTTCTAAAAATTCTTTTCAGTTCTGAGACTGGATGATAGAACATTGAATAAACAAGTAAAATTTAAAAATAATAATATTTATTTCTGGTTCTAGATTAGTTATATACAAAAGTGATGTTTTAGTGAATATTGATCGTGCTTTAAATTTATACTTTATAGGATCTGTATGTTGCTCTTCAAATTGAAAGCATTGGTCAAAAAAAGAACTTTTGAATATTAGTGAAAGAATGATTGACTTAAATATATACTGTTAGAAAAAAATAACATTTAATGTTTTTTTGTGCATATAGGAATGATGATGTCTCAGTACAAACTTTCTCAGAATTCCATGCACAGTAGTCCTGCATCTTCCAATTATCAACAAACCACTATCTCACATAGCCCCTCCAGGTAAAAAAAAAAAAAAAAAAGAGTATGTATCTCATTTATTAAATGTCTTCTGTGGTGAATATACTTGTGATTATAAAGTGTATACATTTAAATAATGGTGAATTATATGTAGTTAAAGAGTTGACATGCTTGGTCTTAAATAGCAATCTACATGAACATTTGTCTTAATGTTTTATATGGAAATACTCCACTATACTAATGGAAGTAGATGCCATCTTAAATAATTTAATTACTATTGTGTTTAAAATATATAAGAAAATTTATAGCGTAAACTTGCTGTTGTTGTTAAAGATTTATTTTTTATTTATTTGAAAGGCAGAGTTACAGAGAGAGGGGGAGAGACAGAACTCTTCCATCCACTGGTTCACTCTCCAAATGTCCATAACAGACAGGGCTGGACCAGACTAAACCAGGAACCTGGAGCTTCTTCCGTGTCTCCCACATGTGTGGAGTGACCCAAGCACTTTGGGCCATCTTCTGCTGCCTTCCCAGGCACATTAGCAGGGAGCTGGATCAGAAGTGGGTCAGCCAGGTCCCAAACCAGCATCCATATGGGATGTCAGCATTGCAGGTGGCAGCTTAACCTGCTATGCCACAATGCTGGCTCCTTATAGAACTTATTTTAGGGGGCATGGGTGTACATACCATAAACAGCTTGATATTTTTATATATGTAAGTTAAATTAGTTTCCTCAGCTTTTACATTAGTATAGCTCTTAGATTATGAGTTATGAATGATTTTTATGTTGACTGTTCTAGATTAGTTATATACAAAAGTGATGTTTTAGTGAATGTTGATTGTGCTTTAAATTTATACTTTTATGTGTACTTGGATTTCACTAAATCCAAAATTTTTGTGTTTACATATTTTTATGATATATGGAGTTCAAGGATTATATGACAGTGAAATTTCAAAAAACAGCATATTTATTTCATTTCCTAATCTTTATTTGGGTTTTGGGTTTCAGCCGGTTTGTGCCACCACAGACAAGCTCTGGGAACAGATTTATGCCACAACAAAATAGCCCAGTGCCTAGTCCATATGCCCCACAAAGCCCTGCAGGATACATGCCATATTCCCATCCTTCAAGTTATACAACACATCCACAGATGCAGCAAGGTAAGAACGTTGTTTGTTACTTGACTAGGAATACGTGGTTACCTATAATTCCATCCAAACTAGTTTTTTTTCTTTTTATACTCTTTAAAACACAAACTAAAGTGTTATACTATATAATTGTCAAAAAATCTTTTTTAAAATATACAAGCTACATAATGAAAAATGAAAAACATACAGATTAAATTGTTAAAATAGATCATTTATTGTATGAGAATTCATGATTTAGAAAGTGAAAGGCTCCTTGGGTTAGGTTAATATATAATTGATTATTTAGTTAGGAAATTGAGAATTAGTTTTTTATCTGACTTTCTTATAGAAACACTAAACCAAAGAATTGTAAAGTATACACTATGAAAAGATCTTGGTATAATTAATAAGATTAGATGCAGAAATTTCTGGGGTTAGATTATTAGTTCTCAGTCTATTTTTCTCACTATCATAATGTTGATACCATTTTTAAAAGTTATATTATGTTGAGGTATATTTTTTTCTTTTTTTTTTTTTTAAAGATTTTTTTTTTTATTTATTTGAAAGAGAGAGAGAGAGAAAGAAGTCTTCCATCCAATGGTTCACTCCCCAATTGGCCTCAATGACTGGAGCTGTGCCAATCCAAAGTCAGGAGCCAGGAGCTTCCTCCAGGTCTCCCATGTGGGTGCAGGGAACCAAGCACTTGGGCCATCCTCCACTGCTTTCCCAGGCCATAGCAGAGAGCTGGATCAGTGGAGCAGCCAGTACTGGAACCGGCGCCCATATGGGATGCCAACACCGCAGGCGATGACTTTACCCTCTATGCTACAGCGCCAGCCCCCTGTGTAGATTCTTAATATTAATATACACAAGGTGTGAGGAACATTTTAGATGTAATGAATCAGGAAAAATGTCAAAAGGACACATTTGTTTCTTATGTAAATATCCATGTACACATGAGTATTTGTAGAAGAGAACATACATTTTTACTCTATAAATACTGTAATGATGATTTTTTTATCAAAATAAACTTAGCTTGTCCAAAAGAATATTTAAAATCATAAAATCAAGAGAAATGTGGTTTAAGGACCTTTCAGTAATGAATAATTTCTTGGAAATGCTCAGTTACTTGAGGACAAATAGATAGGTCAGTAGGAGAGAAAACAATATAGAAATAAGGCAGTTTAGAGTATGAGGAAGATAACATTTAAAACTTTTTCAGGATCATAAAAAGTTTTAACCATGCACAGGGAGAGCCCCTTACCAGTAAGTATCATGATATTTTCCTTTAAATACATCTGCTAAGGTGATTTCTACTATATAAATACCCCTGTAAAAAAATTACAGACCGCTCTTAGTTTCATTTAATATCCAGTCTATGTTTAATTTTCACCAGTTGTCATAAGTATGTCTTGGTTGTTTTTCTTTTCAATGTATTATCTAGTTTTTCATGCATAGCACTTGTTTTTTGCCTCTTTTGTTATTTTTGTTTTTTAAAGATTTATTTATTTGAAAGAGTGGCAGAGAGAGAGAGAGAAAGAGGTCTTCCATCTGATGCTTCACTCCCCAGTTGGCCGCAACGGCCAGAGCCACACCGGTCCGAAGCCAGGAGCCAGGAGCCGGGAGCTTCTTCCGGGTCTCCCACGTGGTGCAGGGGCCCGAGCACTTGGGCCATCTTCTACTGCTTTCCCAGGCCATAGCAGAGCGCTGGATCGGAAGAGGAGCAGCCGGGACTAGAACCGGCTTCCATATGGGATGCTGGCTCTTCAGGCCAGGGCGTTAACTTGCTGCACCACTGCGCAGGCCCTTGTTGTTTTTTTTATTTTTTATTTTTTTTTTATTTATTTGAAAGAGTTACAGAGGAGTGGAGAGAGAGGGAGAGGGAGAGGGAGAGGGAGAGGGAGAGGGAGAGAGGTCTTCCGTCTGCTGGCTTACTTCCCAAACAGCTGCAACAGCCTCAGCCAATCTGAAGCCAGGAGCTTCTTCCCGGTCTCCCACGTGGGTGTAGGGCCCCAAGGAGTTGGGCCATCCTTCATTGCTTTCCCAGGCACATTAGCAGCAAGTTGGATCTAAAGTGGAAGAGCTAGGATGCCAGTGCTGCAGGCCAGGGCTTTAACCACTGTACCACAGCGTCGGCCCCCTCTTTTGGTTATTTTAATCTAAAACATTCCTATGCCTTTTCCCCTGCATGACACTAATTTTTTTTGAAGAGTATCTGTTGCTTTTGTTGAGAATATCACATATTCTATACTTCACTGTTTTTTTTTTAGTTTGGTTTAATTTGTTCATGTAAATCATATATTTTCTTTGAACTCGAAGTTAGCTTTAAAGCTTCTGTTAGTTTTCATTATTGTCTTTTTGGCAAAAGCATTGCATATATAATACTGTGCACTTTATATTGCCTAACATAAGAAGGCCAGGTGGGCCCATTATTAATAATATTAAGATGATGACCATCTGATGATCTCACTATTGTGAAAGTACAGTTTATCTTTTAATGAAAGGATTTAGCATCCAGTGATTCTCATTTCATCAGTTTTTACTTCGGTCATTGGAAAATGATGATGATTAGAATTCTGTCATTCCAAAGATGACATCCTTAAATCCGTGTATGAAAATGGATTATTTAATAAATTATGTTGATAATTTTTTAGGCCTTTTTGAAATTTTAGTTTGTTTCTTGCATCACTTAGAGCAAAAATTAATAGAAGAAAAATATGGGCAAAGTTTGCTAATCTTAGAGGTGAGAAGATGTTACTTCTAGGAAGATTAAAAACCTAGAGTCAAGAATTCAGAAAAATAGATTATAAATTTCTATGTAAGAGAAGGGAACTTGAATATGTAAAAAATATGTAAACAAATAAATATGGAACTAACAATTATATAAATATGAAGTATTTTTAATATACTGTGGTCCTATATATATAGACTGATAACAAAAAGACAAAGAAGTAAAAAGGCAATTTACTGAAAAAGAGCAGCAATTGGATACAGAAAGGTTTAATAGATGCATGAAATTATGGTCAGTTTGGCTCACTAAGAGATACAATTAAATTGAATGAAATTTTGTGTTAAATTTTTAGACATTTTGTAGTCTCCATAGGAGTATTAATTGGTATTACTGTTTTGGAGAGGAGTTTGACATTGTCTGTCTTAATTTAAAATTCATATACTTCACTCAAGTTAAAATCTGCCTTTCTTAGAAGTAGGGAAGAGATAAAACATACCAGTTTTATTTTGTTTTTGTTCAAACAGCAGAGAGAGAGATATCTTCCATCTGGTGGTTTACTCCCCAAATGCCTGCCAACAGTTAAGGCTGAGCCAGGCAGAAGCCAGGATCCTAGAACCCAATCCAGGTCTTGTACCAGGTATCAGGGACCTCACTACTTGAGTCATCACCTACTATCTCCCAGGGTGCACATTAGCAAGAACCTGGAATCAGAAGTGAAACCAGGACTTGAACCCAGGCACTCTGACATGGGATGCAGTGTGTCCCAAGTGGTATCTTAACTGCTGCTCCCAATACCCTACCCTATCATACAGTTTTAACAAGTTCTACCAAACATTTGATGAAGATATATTCTAATCTTAAACAATTCCAGAATAATGAAAAACATCAGCACTCTCTCAACTCATTTTACAAAATTGTGCAATAATCTGGAAACCAGTATCAGGTGAGATAAGGAAAAACATGAAAAATTGTAGACCCAGCCATCATATATAAACATGGGAACAAAATTTCTAAATAAGTGTTAGGGACCAAAATAGTAGTTTTAGCAATCTATATGATAAAATTGGATGTATATCAGAAATTCATAGACTGATTAATGGACAATTCATATAATTCAGATGGAAGAGGTAAAGGTCCTGTGAGCTTCCTTATAGGAACAAAAGTACTTTTTAAAACTTTTAACAAAATGAGAATAGATTGGTACAGCCTTACCCTAAGAAAGGCTTTATCTAGTGAGGAATAGAAACATGCCGTTCAGATCATGACATGAATGCCTGTAATTGCTGCTTTTATTCAGCATGCAGTGGGCATTCTAGGCAATAAGGAAGATAAGCATTTTCAATATATATATAATTAAAACTTTTGAAAGAAGTAAACTTAAGAAAATACAGACTTACAGCATCTTTGTGATGGTCATAGATTTGTCCCCAAATCTATAAATTCAATACTGTATTTTAAAAAATCCCAAGCAGAGCTTGTTGAAATTTAAACTGTTTCTAAAAATTCATATGGAGGTATAATAGTCTAAGAATAGACCAGACAATTTTGATAAGGGTGAGGTACAGAAAGATAATCTAACAGAAATCAGTATTTATTGTGGTATTGTTACAGATATGGAAGAAAGTAACACATAATGAAGAGCCTAAGTACATAGCCATGAACAAATGGAAACTTGAAACATATAGCATTATATTGTAATAGAATAAAGAATGATTTCTTTAATTGATAGTGCTCAGTTATCCATATGAAAAATAGTAAACTTGGGTCCTAGTCTATTACACTTAAAAATAAATTTTACATAGCAAAAAGTAAAACTGTAAGACTTTTAAAAGGAAATCTAGAAAACTTTTTATGACTTTGTTAAGGGAAGAATGTGAATAGTCAGTATACATGAAAAAATGCTTGGCTTCACTAGTAATCAAGGAAATGCAAATTAAAATGACTATCAAAGACATTTTCCACCCTCAGAATGACAAAATTATAGGCAAAGAAGTAGAGCCATGAGAATGCTCATGTACTGCTGAGGAATACAAATGAACATAAGTAATTTGGAAAGTTATTTAGTATTTTTAATAAAACTTTAAAAAGAGCATATCCAGCACTTTTACTCCTAGGAATTGGTGCCTAGAGCTCACAAAAATTTGTAAAAAGTATATACATCGCAGCATTATTTATGACAGCAATATTTTAAACAATCTAAATGTCCAACATCAGAATGGGGAATATATTACTGAGTAGATATATATTATTTAAAATAAATTTAAAACTAGTATGAGTACAAAGTAGATAAAATTATAAAGTTAAAATGTACAAAACATTGCTATGTATTATTTGGGAATTGCTCATTTATAGCAAAGGTACAAAAGTATGCAAAGGTAAAGTATACTCTGTAATCAAAAATAGTTGCCTCTAGGGAGTAAGTAGAAGAGGGCAGAAGAGAGGAATATACAGATATAGGGAGAGCATAAACTATATCCTTAATTTTTTTATTTTCAAAAATAAATCTTCATGACGACTGGCACAGTGTTAAGTTTGATCAAAATGAGTTGGCAGTATATGAGTATTATGTTATTCTCTGTAATTTCTATATGCTTAATATATTTCTTATGAATGACTATTCTGTAAAAACTTTAACCGTTTATAAACTTTTTTTTAAATTCTTATTAATTTCAGCATCGGTATCAAGTCCCATTGTTGCAGGTGGTTTGAGAAACATACATGATAATAAAGTTTCTGGTCCGTTGTCTGGCAATTCAGCTAATCATCATGCTGATAATCCTAGACATGGCTCAAGTGACGACTACCTACACATGGTGCACAGGCTAAGTAGTGAAGTATGTAATGTATTGTTATCAATAAGGTAATAAAGTAATTGTCCCTTAACCAAGTATTTTCATTCTACAATTTAAAGGATATTTACTATATGTCAAATATTATACTAAATACTGAGAATTTAAATCTATGAACAGCATGGTTCCTGTAACGATAGACTTAGTCTAAAGCAAGACTGATAAACTGTGGCCATTGACATGATCCACAAACTAAGAATGATTTTAACATTTTCAAGGAGTTCTTTAACAAAAAAAAACAACTAAAAATCAAAGATTTTTATATGATAGATCCTGTTTATGGCCCATAAAACATAAAATTTTTCCTATCTATCCTTTTACAGAAAGTTTGCCAACCCATGGTCTAGAGATCTGTTTTTAATGAAATGTAATTTCAGTTTTAAGTTAATACTGTCACACCAAAATATTCTTTTAAATAATGTGCTTTTTTTTTTATTAGTACTTGGCTCTTTTTGCCTCTAAAACTTGTACAATGCTTTTTCCCTGAAATTTAATGTGCCTTAATGTTATTAAAATATTCCATATACTGGACATTCCCTTGCTTTGGATTTGGTTGTATTTTTATGTAAACTGCATGTATATAAAAATAAGAAAGATGACAATGGATTCTGCCCTCAAAATACTTATAAACCTCATAGGGTGTTCACAGCTCCTTTGATAGAAAATAGCAAAAGAAAATGGAGCGTACTAGTAATACAATTTTCTTATTCATTGCCATGCTTAGGCTGTTGGTTCTTTTGGATACAGTTTCAGTTCTTCTAAGATATACCAAGAAGAAGACAGGAAAGTGCAGAAGAATTATGCTTTTGAATTTCAACACTTTACCTGTCAGTAATTTATGTCTTTTATTGGTTCTCTTTAAGATTTCTATAAAGCCTCTCTTATCATTCAAGATACAAATTTTATACTCTATTCTCAGGATGGAGATTCTTCAACAATAAGGAATGCGACATCTTTTCCCTTGAGATCTCCACAGCCCGTGTGCTCCCCTGCTGGAAGCGATGGAACTCCTAAAGGTATTACTGTAACAAAATTTCTTTTAGGGTGTTTCACACTTCAATTCAGAAGCTCAAACTTCTTATAGCAGATACCAAAAAGTTACTCTCTATTGTTGTACATTGTAGAAAAAAATAAATGTATACTTAACACATCTAGAACAGAGGTTTAAATCTTCTGTTTATTTATTCATCTTCCCTTCCTTTAAATCCCATTAAACTGTTGATAGTGTTCTTAGGTATATCCACTATTGCTGTCATTGATAAATCTAAAGCCAGTGGTCTTTTCAAACCACAACCTTCTTAATCTCTGTTAAACAGTTGAAAATTTTGATTGGTCTTCCTTACCACTTTAAAAAAAATTTATTGCCTGTTTTACTTTTTTCCTTGGCTACTTTACTTGATTTTGATGACAGCATTGATATCTTTTGTGAACAGGACTAATCTTTGTTTATTTGAAAAGCAGAGCAACAGAGAGAAAAGTCCATCTTCATGTGCTGGTTCACTCCCCAAATAGCCAGGTCTGGGCCAGGCCGAAGCCAGGGCCTAGGAATTCCGTCCTAGTCTCTGACATGGGTAGTAGGAGCCCAACTACTTGGGCCATTTTCCACTGACTTCCCAGGTATACTAGAACGGAGCTGAGGGACCAGCACTGTGGCTTAGCGGGTAAAGCTGCCACCTGCAGTGTCGGCATCCCATATGGGTGCTGGTTTGAGACCCAGCTGCTCCAGTTCCCATCCAGCTCTCTGCAGTGGCCTGGGAAAGCAGTGGAAATTGGCCCAAGTCCTTGGGCCCCTGCACCCACATGGGAGACCTGGAAGAAGCTTCTAGCTCCTGGCTTCAGATCAGCACAGCTTTGGCTGTTGCGACCATCTAGGGAGTAAACCAGTGGATGGAAGACCTCTCCCTCTCCCTCTCCCTCTCCCTCTCCCTCTCCCCTCTCCCCTCCCCCCTCCCCCTCCCCTCTCTCCCTCCCCCTCTCCCTCCCACCTCCCCCTCTCCCTCCCCCTCTCCCTCCCCCCTCCCCCCTCTCCCTCTCCCTCCCCCTCCCCTCTCCCCCCTCCCCCCCTCTTTCTCTGCCTCTTTGTAACTCTGCTTTTCAAATAAATAAATCTTTTTTAAAAAATGGATCTGAATGAGAAGTACAGCAGCCAGAACTCAAACCAGCACTGTGATATTGGATGGTAGTGTTGCAACCAGCAGTTTAACCCACCTCATCATAAATGCCAACTAGCCTCTCCTGCATCTATCTTTGACTCAGTCTTGTCTCTCGTTGTAGTTTTTCATTTCCAGAGTTTCTTCATTCCTAGCTAATATTTCAAATTCATTTTCTTTTGTTTTAAAGCTTTGTTTTATTATTAGAAAGGCAGATAGAGATCTTCCATCTGCTGGTTCACTCCCTAAATGACCGCAGGGACCAGGGATGGGTCAGGCCTAAGCCAGGAACCTGAACTCCATCAGGGTCTCGCACATGGGTGACGGGGGCCCATGTACTTAGCCCATCCTCCACTGCTTTCCCAGGCACATCATCAAAGAGCTGGATCAGAACTGGAGTAGCCGGGACTCTAACCTGTCCTCATATGGGATGCCAGCATCACAGGCAGCAGCTTAACCTGCTGCACCAAAATACCAACCCATCAAATTCATTTTCAAAATTGTTCTCACTGTTTTTTCTGCCATTTCTGTCTCTCAATGCTTTTGTATCTCTGAATCAACTTGAATTAAAATTTTGAAATTGTTATAAAGTGGTCTCTTAACTCTGTGATAATTTATCAAGTCCAGGAAATTCTGTTATTTTTCTAAATCTCTCACATCTGCTTTATCTCTACTTATAAAAACCCTGTTTGGGGCCGGCACTGTGGAATAGTGGGCTAAACCTCTGCCTGCAGCACTAGAATCCCATATGGGCTCTGTTCGTATCCCGGCTGCATTTCTTTGAATCCAGCTCTCTGCTATGGCCTGAGAAAGCACTGGAAGATGGCCCAGGTACTTGGACCCCTGCACCCACATGGGAGACCTGAAAGAAGACCCTGGCTCCTGACTTCAGGTCGTCTTAGCTCCAGACATTGCAACCATCTGGGGAGTGAACCAGTGAATGGAAGACTTCTCGCTCTCTCTGCTCTACCTCTCTCAGTAACTCTACTTCTCAAATAAATAAAACCTTAAAAAAAAAAAATCCTATCTGTTCTTTCAGTTCTAAATTAAATGAGTGAACTTCCATGGATCCTCCCCTAATCTAATTTTTTCTAAGAACTTACCCTATTTTGTATTATGTGCATTGAGTGTTATTTATTAAATTCCAAAGAAATTTGCATGGTCTTCTCTCTATAACTGATTCACAATATTGTGAAATTAAGTCCTATTTGCGTTGTTTTTTAAAATATTTGAAATTAGAGCCTGAATTTTGGAAGAGAATACTTTATTCTGCTTTTTAAAAATTGCTTATAATTAGTTACAACATATCTGATAGATTTTTTGATCCATGATAATTTCTGATTCTATTCAACTAAAGCATGGACTGGTTTTGCCTCATCTGGTAAAGATATGTTTTCATAAACTGTACTCTAACTATTTGACCAAGGACATTCTTCCTGAGATGGAAGTTGAACTTTTTTTTTTTTTTTTTTTTTTTTTTTGACAGGCAGAGTGGACAGTGAGAGAGAGAGAGACAGAGAGAAAGGTCTTCCTTTTGCCGTTGGTTCACCCTCCAATGGCCGCCGCGGCCGGCGCGCTGCGGCTGGCGCACCACGCTGATCCAATGGCAGGAGCCAGGAGCCAGGTGCTTTTCCTGGTCTCCCATGGGGTGCAGGGCCCAAGCACCTGGGCCATCCTCCACTGCACTCCCTGGCCACAGCAGAGGGCTGGCCTGGAAGAGGAGCAACCGGGACAGAATCCGGCGCCCCGACCGGGACTAGAACCCGGTGTGCCGGCGCCGCTAGGCGGAGGATTAGCCTAGTGAGCCGCGGCGCCGGCCGGAAGTTGAACTTTTTTATGAACCGTTTTAATTCTATGATTTTTGTGAATGTTCAGGGATAAAAACTTGGCTTATTAGAGAGAATAGCTTCTGGGATAACTCTGGTTTTGTAGATTAGCCATCAAAGTTGGATGCTTATCCCACATGTATTATTTAAACTGCTAGGGAGGAATAATAAGAGGTGATTGATCAGGGCTGGTGCTGTGGCGTAGCAAGTGAAGCCAGCGCCTGCAATGTCAGCATCCCATATGGGTGCCAGTTCAAGTCCCAGCTTCTCTACTTCCGATCTAGCTCTCTGCTATGGCCTGGGAAAGCAGTGGAGGATGGCCCAAGTCCTTGGGCCCCTGCACTCACATAGGAGACCTGGAAGAAGCTTCTAGCTCCTGGCTTCAGATCAGCACAGCTTTGGCTGTTGCAGCCATATAGGGAGTAAACCAGCGGATGGAAGATTTCTCTCTCTCTGTCTCTGCCTCTCTCTAATTCTCTTTCAAATAAACAAATCTTTAAGAAAAAAAAAAAGTTGATGGAGAACCAGTCTATTTCTCTTCTGACTCTAAAGATCAGATAGGTAAGTAGGTAGGTAGGTAGGTAGGTATGTGGATGAGCAGTTAGTCTTATTTAGAAACAGAAAATTTTAGAGTAGTCAATCAAATGAATAAGTTATACAGCAGAAGCCTTAACTTCTTTGTGGTTGCTTTCAAACTAGCCTTGATGAGTGCATGCCCTGACAGTCATTGATTTTTAGGTGAATTATAGGAAGTTGAAGTGGTTTTTTTTTTTTTAAGATTTATTTATTTGAAAGAGTTACACAGAAAGAGAGAGAGGTCTTCCATCCACTGGTTCACTCCCCAATTGGCCTCAATGGGCGGAGCTGCGCTGATCTGAAGCCAGGAGGCAGGAGCTTCTTCCAGGTCTCCCAGGCGGGTATAGGGGCCTAAGGACCTGGGCCATCTTGTACTGCTTTCCCAGGCCACAGCAGAGAGCTGAATCAGAAGTAGAGCAGCCGGGACTGGAACCGGCACCCATATGGGATGCCGGCACTGCAGGCAGTGGCTTTACCCGCTACACCACAGCGCCAGCCCCCAGAAATTGATGCTTGCTCTAAATTAAATATATCTTTTATCTCTGCCTATCAAATAAATAAATGAATAAATATAATTTTTAAAAAGCAGGTAGAAATTTATCCCAACAGTTAAGATGCCCACATCTCATTGGAATGCCTGGGTTTGATGCATGACTCTGGCTCTTGACTTCTGCCTTTTTGCTCTTACAGACATTGGGAGACAGTGAGGGTGGCACAAGTAATTGGATTCCTGCAACCCATGTGGGAAACTTGGATTGTATTCCTGTCTCCCAGCTTCAACCTGCCATGGTAGAGATGGCAGATGGGAGCTTTAAATGTAGACAAGAGGGTAGGGCTTGTGGCACAGTAGATTAGCCACCACTTGGGATGCCTACATCCGTTTTCATAATGCCTGATTGAAGTCTAACCACTCTGCTTTCAATCCAGCTTCCTGTTAACATGCCTAAAGAGGCAGCAGTTGATGCTCAAGTTCTTGAGTCCCTGCCCACTCGACAGAACCAGATGGAGTCCTGGCTCCTGACGTTAACGTGGCCAACCTCAGCTGTTGCAGGCATTTGGGGGAGTAAACCAGTGGATGCAAGGTCTCACTAACATTCTGCCTTTCAAAAAAAAAAAAAAAACTTTAAGATGTACGCACACATAAGAGTATCTCAAAAAGTTCATGGAAAAATAGGATTGAAGTATAAATTTATTTTGATACAAAACATTTTTGACATCCATGCACGATTATTTTATCAAGCATATCTTTCAAAAACTTTTTGAAGATTTCCTCATATAATTTGAAATATGAACTTTATTTACTTTATTTAACTTTTTTGAAAAGTAGAGTTACAGAGAGAAATTTCCCATCTACTGGTTCATTCCCCAAAGTGCCATAACAGCTGGGGTTGGGCCAGTCAAAAACCAGGATCCAGGAACTTGAGCTGCTTCTCTGATATGAGTCGCAGGGGCCAAGTGCTTGGTCCATCCTCCACTGCTTTTCCAGGCGCATTGGCGAGCTAGATTGGAAGTGAAGCAGTTGGGACTTGAACTAGCACTGATATGGGATGCCAGCATTGCAGGCACCAGCTTAACCTGCTGTCTGCAACACTGGCCCCAAAACATAAACTTTAAATAGGAGGACATAGTGGTGTACAGGTTATTTACAGAAATTTACACAAATTTACATTTACACAAATCTGGTTTAAGTTTTTCAAGTTTGCTAGCTACATACTTTGGGCAGATTTCTTCACCTCTGTAAGCTTCATATACCTTTTCTGCAAAGTGGTGATAGATGAAAATCCTCAAGAATGTTGTTGGAAGTGAATTAATTAATTAAGTGAATTTACGTAAAAACCTTATAGAGCTCTGACACAAAACAGGCCAAAAATGTCATTTTGATGTCTGATTTAGCTCACTCACGTTCTCGTGATTGATCTAATTTGAAGTTAACATTTATAGTAAATGAGTCTCATGGCATCTAGTATCACACCTTTTGCTCATTAGATAGGCTCTCTTAAGACTGATATTTCGGCCGGCGCTGCGGCTCAATAGGCTAATCCTCCACCTAGCAGCGCTGGCACACCTGGTTCTAGTCCCAGTCGGGGCGCCGGATTCTGTCCCGGTTGCCCCTCTTCCAGGCCAGCTCTCTGCTCTGGCCCGGGAAGGCAGTGGAGGATGGCCCAAGTGCTTGGGCCCTGCACCCGCATGGGAGACCAGGAGAAGCACCTGACTCCTGCCTTCGGATCAGCGCGGTGCGCCGGCCAAAGCGCACCAGCCGTGGCGGCCATTGGAGGTTGAACCAACGGCAAAAAGGAAGACCTTTCTGTCTCTCTCTCTCACTATCCACTCTGCCTGTCAAAAAAAAAAAAAAAAAAAAAAAAACAACTGATATTTCACATACAGCATTTAAAATATATTAACATTGCTTGTCAGATTTATATATCATGGAAAAATTTTATGTATAAATGCACTGCACATCATAATCTTAATTTAAAGCAGGTCTAGATGTAAGTTCTTTCTTTAAAGCACTTTTATCTTGAGTAATTTTTTAGAGATTTATTTATTTATTTTAAATGCAAAGTAACAGAGAGAGGGAGAGAAAGAAAGAGATCTTCCATTCTCTGATTCACTCCCCAAATGGCCGCAACAGCCAGGACAGGGGCAGTCCAAAGCCAGGAAACAGGAACTCCATTCTGGTCTCTCTCATGAGTGGCAGTTCCCAATCTTCTGCTGCCTTCCCAGGTGTGTTAGCAGGAAACTCGATTCAGAGCACAGCAGCTGAGACTTGAATCAGAATCTAATATGAGATGCTAGTATTGTAAATGAAAGTTTAATCCACTGCACCACAGTAACTAATTTCTTAGGGATTTCACATTATTCAGATACAGTTTACTTTTATTTCTGAAGCATATCATGCCTTTTTTTCATCCCTTAATAGGTTGATAACTAGGAGAATTTTTCTATTGGATTGTTCAATTTTTTTACTTTACTGTATAACATAGCAATTTAACATAGTTAATTTAATGGGATCTGGGCTCAAAAATAATTTTTGAGCCTTGGAATTTTCTGGAGTTGGATATGTTTCTAAGAGAAGGAGAATTAGCAAGCTGAAGGCAGTTATGTGCCTGATGTTAAGTGGTAGGAGAAATAAAAGACTCACATAAAGGTGTAAATCTTTATCGTGACATTTGAAGTGAAGGACTCCCAACTCATTTTCTACTGCTTCTTATCATGTAAGTAATATGTCACTGCAGACACTGGAAGTAATTTCTTGTGCAGTTTGACAAAGGTTTGCCTATTGTTACTTTTAGATAGGATATTATCAGTTTTCCTAGATATTTAGTAGCTTGAGTTATATCATCTTTAGAAACAATGAACTCATTAGCCCTTTTAAAGCTGACCATTTACATTTCACATACGCAATGTTAAAAATAATACTGGTCTGAGAGAATACTCCTATTCTAACCTAGATCTTCCACCAGCAAGCTAAACAACTGTGCAGGACAAGTCTTTAGGCTTTCTTTTCATCTTCTATTTAATAAGTATCTTCTATTAGATAACTTAGTATTAATTCTAGCATTACCATATTGTCACTTATTTTTTTTTTTTAAGAATCTATCATGCTAAAAGAATAGGTAAAACCAGCAGAAGTGTTCACTGCTGTCGAATTCTTTTTCTAGGATCAAGACCACCTTTAATTCTACAATCTCAGCCTCTACCCTGTTCATCACCTCGAGATGTTCCACCAGACATCTTGCTAGATTCTCCAGAAAGAAAACAAAAGAAGCAGAAGAAAATGAAATTAGGCAAGGATGAAAAAGACCAGAGTGAGAAAGCTGCAATGTATGATATAATTAGTTCTCCATCCAAGGATTCTACTAAACTTACATTAAGACTGTCTCGTGTAAGGTCTTCAGACATGGACCAGCAAGAAGATATGCTTTCTGGTATGGAAAATAGCAATGTTTCAGAAAATGATATTCCTTTTAATGTGCAGTACCCAGGACAGACTTCAAAAACACCCATTACTCCACAGGATGTAAATCGCCCGCTAAATGCTGCTCAATGTTTGTCGCAGCAAGAACAAACAGCATTCCTTCCAGCAAATCAAGTGCCTGTTTTACAACAGAACACTTCAGTTGCTACAAAACAACCCCAGACTTCTGTGGTACAGAATCAGCAACAGGTATCACAACAGGGACCTATATATGATGAAGTGGAATTGGATGCATTGGCTGAAATTGAGCGAATAGAGAGAGAATCGGCTATTGAAAGAGAGCGCTTTTCAAAAGAAGTTCAAGATAAAGGTAAAATAATCTCTAATGTCATCATCTGGGCAAATATATAATTATAGTGGTAAAATATTTTTTTAGTTGCTCTTTTTTTCTCATGTTTGTAATGTTTTTGTCTTCTCAAATGCAATGGTTCTTCAAAAAGTTCAAAGCAGAATTTAAAGGCAAGCTTGGGGGCCGACACTGAAGCATAACAGGTACAATGGCAGCCTGCATTGCTGGTTGGTGTCTCAGCTGTTCCACTTCTAATCTAGCACCCTGCTAATGGCATGAGAAAAGTAGTATAATATGGCCTGAATGTTTGGGCCCCTGCCACCCATGTGGAAAACCCAGATGAAGCTTTTGGTTCCTGGCTTTGGCCTGGTCCAGCCCTGCCTGTCACCATCTAGAGAGTAAACCAGTACTTGGAAGATCTCTCCAACTCTCCCTCTCTCTCTGTAACTCTTACAAATAAATAAATAAATCTTTAGAAAAAAGTGTTTGTTTTAAAATTTGAGAGTATTTCTTAATTATAAACATTTACCATTGAACTTTTTGAAGACTCATATATTTGAATTACTAGTACGCTTCACTTTATCTGAGATTTGGTATTTCTCTACAGCAGGTCTCATCTGTTATGTATAAAGTGATTTTACTTATTTGTGCTTTTCTGCTAAAGTGAACATAGCATTGCATGCATTTTAAAATGAATTATATGCAAAATAAAGTTAATATAGTTTTGCATCTTAAACTTGTTTTCTGGCAAGGGTTAACTGTTACAGAATTATTTTAAAGCAGGTACCTTTAAGAAAAGTATATATACATCCTTATGTTGGTTTATAATCCTGTATTAGCACAGTGTGTGTGTTTTTTCCACTTTGTTTTTGATTTTAGGTTTGGTTTTGTTTAATAAATTACAGGAAGAAGGGAAAAAAGTAAATTACCAAAGGAGTTTTAAGTTTATACTAAATAGCAAAACTTAGATCCCTTTTACCTGATTAGGATATTAAGCTAGAATTTTTTAAGACATACCTAATCGATGAATTTATGTGCCTCTTTGGGCTTTATAATCAAATAAAAATAATTCCTAGTAAATTCTTGATTATTTGACATACACTATGTATATAATCCCTTGAATATGAGAAACTGATGAATCGTGATTGAAATTAGCGTTTTATGAATTTGATGTCTTTACAGGTGTATATGTACATTTGATCATCCAAGCAAAAAACACACTTTGTGATTTAATTTTATGATTAAAACATCCTAGATTGATTTATAATTCTTATACTTTATTTCTTGGTAATTATTGAACAGAACTTAATAATGTTGAGTAGAGCTCATTTCTGTGTATCATTTATTATATGACAGGATCATTATAGTAGATAATTGTGATCCTATGTTAAGAAACATGCTGAAGATTTGTATTATGTCCCTTATTATGATGGCTCTTTTTAGCATTTATCGAAAATAATGTTTATAAAAATGAGAGTCATAAATAGGTACAAATAAAGAAATTGCTGAGAGTCTTCATTTTACTTGCTAGACAATTAGGATTTTTATTAGCTAATAGGTCTTTGATATTGTGTCTGTTCCTTTTGTCTTTGGTTTGTACTTGCAGTGTGGAAGTTCCAAAGTACAGAATACTTCAAAATGTTTGTGGAAAATGGAATTAAAAATAAATTAATTTAGTTCAAATAAAAAGTTTGAAATTCATGCAATATGGTGGGTCTTCAGAAGTTTGTATACAATACAAATTATCAAAAAATGCATGGATTTCATTTTTCTTTTGCTCCAAAATGAATCTATTTTTAATTCAGTTTTCCACGGACTTTTTAAAGTAACCTATATATGTCTTTCTCTAATGCTTATAGAGGTATGTCCTTGTCAAGTGAAGAGAGCAATCTTATTTAGCTTTTTTTAGTATTAATCCATCCAAAATTCCTGAATCCTATGAAAATTTGCAAGAAATACATGAAATTGTGATTGCCTAACCCAGATATACTGTATTATGGAAAATTTGTCTCCTTTAGAAGTATGATTTTAAAATGATTTTTAGTTGTTCATACAAACAATAGAGGAAATGCTGAATTTTTTTAACTTTCTTGAATTTCTATTGTATGATATTTGTTGAAATCAAAATTTTTACTTTGGAAAAAAGAGAAAGGGCAGGAGTTTGTGTTGTGGTGTGGCTTTGGGTAAAGCCACTGCCTGCAATGCCCACATCCCACATGGGCGTCAGTTGCTGTCTTGGTTGCTCCGCTTCTGATCCAGCTCACTGCTCCCAGATCCCTGCCTGGGAAAAGCAGCAGAAGATGGTCCAAGTGTATGGGCCCCTACCACCCACGTGGGAGACTTGTATGAAGCTCCTGGCTCCTGGCTTTGGCCTGGCCCAGCCCTGACCATTGCAGCCATCTGGAGAGTGAACCAGCGGATGGAAGATCTCTCCTTTCAAATAAATAAATAAATAAATCTTTTTTTTTTAAAAAAGAAAAAAAGAATAGTAAATAGATCTAAATGCATTACCAAACTTATTTTGTACTACTAACTTCTATAGGTAAATAAAGCAAAATTAACATACTATACACCGTGTTTACAGAAGTTTATAATGCATATTTTACTTTCAATCATCTAAACAGTTCACTCTGTAATCTATGATAATGTGGCTATAACAGAGATAAATGAAAAGTTGAGCAAAATTGACTTACAGTTTTGGTGGATATAGTTATCTGGTGCTATAATGATAAAAGTAGATTTTGCTGATGTCATATTACCGTTGTCATTTTAAACTTGTTTTCTCAAAGACATATGCCTGTTATTTCATGGATGTATTTGAAAACTTGGAATTAAGTGCCACCTAACACCTTTAAAATGCCATTTTGCATTTAGTTTCTGTGTTGTGTGATGGGATAGTATTTTTTATTTAAGAAGTTACCTAAGATTTTGGAAAGATTAGGAGTTGCAGGTGAGGTCATAGGTAAAAGTAAAATTTGTCTGAAGTGGTAGTTTTGGAGTCAGCCCTTCACAGATGAAATTCTTCCTTGAAATTAATTCATGATGAATTCACAGTTATCAGTTTTTACTTCTTAGGGCTAAATTGTAAAAGTGATATTTAATGTAGTTAGAACTTTTTTAAACAACTATTGTGTTATGGGTTATAAGAAACAAAGACTACTTGTCTGACCTATAGGGTTTTACTGTTTACTCTCCTTTAGATTTCAATTTTGTCAATTATTCATTTGCTGTTAGAGAACTATTCTTTAAATAACCAGAAATCAAAAAGCTCTATCATATAAATAAGATAATACAACTCAAGAAACATAGCTGTTAATTGTGGAATTCAAGAAAAGGAGTAAAGTAGTCCTAAGGAATGTTTTGCCTAAGCTGTGGTAGTTCCTGCTGTGTTCCCTGTTCCACTCATAGGTAGCACTTTCCTGATTGCTGGATATTTATGTCCCTTTATCCTGTTATCCCTTTGGACAGTTTTGTATATACACTGATATGGTGAATCTGTAACCCAATATTTTATGGTATCCCAAAAGGACCTTTTCATGATCATTTTGCTCATACTTTTAACATCTGTCATTATATCAATTAATGTTAAAAGACTATTCATGTTTGCTTCTGGGATGACCTGTCATAGACATTAATATCTCCTTCTTTGCTGAAAATTCCTGCTTTCTTTTGTCAAAGAAGGGCTTCCTTTGTCCATCTTTGCCTATTTCATCTTTTCCCAAGGTCCACTTTCCATGTTAGTAAGTATAATGAATGACCCAGCTTCACCAATAGTTTTTATAATGTTTAATATTCTTGCACTGGAGCCTTCATAGAACATCTCTGTTCAGAAAATCTGAAATCGAAAGCTTTTTGAGAGCTGAAGTAAGACTCAAATTTTCAGGTTTCAGAGCTTTTTGTGTTAGGGGTGCTCAGCCAGGAAGGTCTGTGCAAATATTCCAAAATCTCAAAAACTCTGATATCTGAAACATTTCAGTCCCAATTGTTTTGATAACTAATACTCAATCTGTGTTATCCACTGTAATTTGGAATAAGAGATTGGGGTTTGGGGCAGGAATGGAGCAATTATTCATTTACTCTGTGCCGTGGTTTAATAGCTGTTTTCATTTTGCATAATTGGCTATCATGTGTATAACTGTTTTGCTTTCTACTGTAGGTGCTTTCAGTCATTACTTGTAGTAGCTATAAGTAAGCGATAGTGATTTTGTTTTTTGTAAGCATAACAGAGTTCAGAATTTCTGTAAGGGCATATCTTATTTTCAGAATATCAATATCTAGATGACAAGAATTGTTGGTTTTGAAATTATGATGTCCTTTTGCATCTGTTTTCTTCACGAATACATACATTCTAATAGTTAATCTTATGGTTCCCAATGCTAAAGAGGGCTTAAACGTAATCAGTGTCCCAAATACTATAATTATTCTTCTTAGAAATGGCATGCCATGATTAGATGAAGATTAGATGTAATGAACACTTGGTAACAAAAGTGAATGGACAGAAATGACCTATACAGGTTCAAGCCCCCTTCAGAGTAAATTTGTGGTGGAACTGAACCTGATCAGGTGAATAAGAATGTGCATGCTCTTAATGTATCCAAGAATTCCAACACAAATTATGAAAATTTTCCAGGTTTTACAGAAGAGATGAAGTACTCTCCAGGAGCTGAAAATACTGAAACTTTGTGTTTAGTAATTTTTAATTAAGTGAAAAAATTATCTTTTTCATTTTAATATGTTACTTATGTAAAAATGCTTTCATATACTTTTTACAAATAATAATGGGATCCATTGTTCAAGAATAAATTAAACATCATGATTTCTCTGAAATTGTGAATTTTCCTTTTTAATGACAAAAGGTAAATTAGGAAGAGGTTAATTATCTATAAACTTAAGTATTTTGTAACCCTTTAAATATCAGCCTTCTAAAGTATGTTAATGTTTTCCTGAAAAGCAGATGAACCATGAGTTTCTTAAGAGAAATCTTCAAGTGCCTGAAATTTATTCATTGAAAGGTTTTACTATATGAATTTTTAGATTCTTGTCATGAACTTCTAAGAAATAATAATAAAAAATCTATCTAGGAAATAGTAATTATTTAGTGTGCCCTCTGGAAAAATATAAAGTTTATTTTATGTGGCATAATCAAAAAGCGAATCCTGTGAGCAGACATTTAGTGTAGGAATTAAGGTACCTACCTCCCACATCAGAGTGCCTGGATTCTATTCCCAGCTCTGACTGCTGATTCCAACTTCCCACCAGTGCAGACCCTGGGAGATGGTGATGATGGTCCAAGTAATTGGAATCTTGCCACCCCCTTGGGAGACCTGGATTGTATTCCTGCCCACTGTGGACGTTTGGGGAGTGATCCAGAGGATAGGAACTCTCTCTTTCTGTGTTCATCTTATTCTCTCTCTCCCGCTCTGTCCGTCTCTCCCCCCCCTTCCCCTCTTCTTCTCTCCCACCACCTCCCTCTCTCCCTCTCCCTCTCTTGCTCTTTGCCTCTCAAATAAGTAATAAAAGATAAATACAAAATGTATTTTTAAAAAAAGGATTCTGTAAGCATAAATTTAGTATTCTCCTTGCTTTATTCTTAGATTTTGATGCGGAAAACATTCTATCAATTCTTACTGTGTTTTATTAGAGAAAACAATCTAATGATAGCAGACTTTATTATTATTATTTTAAAGATTTTGTTTTTATTTATTTGAGAGGTAGAGTTACAGACAGTGAGAAAAAGAGACAGAGAGAAAAGTCTTCCTTCCATTGGTTCACTCCCCAGATGGCCACAACGGCCCGGAGCTATGCTGATCCGAAGCCAGGAGTCAGGAGCTTCTTCCCTGTCTCCCAAATGGGTGCAGGAGCCCAAGCACTTGGGCTATCCTCTACTGCTTTCCCAGGCCATAGCTGAGGGCTGGATTGGAAAAGGAGTATCCCGGACTAGAACTGGTGCCCAAATGGGATGTTGGCACCGCAGGCAGAGGATTAACCTACTGCGCCATGGCTCTGGCCATTATTATTATTATTATTATTATTATTATTATGGCATTTTGCAAATTGAGCATCACATGTAATGATAGATTTGACTTCTGGTTAACAGAGCAGAATAACTTTGATTTATCAAAAAACTTAATCTGTTTACACAGTAAATTTTAATTGCATTTCATTATGTTTTTAACTGGAATGAACTGCTACTTCACTTTGATAACAAATTGATAGAACATTGTTGTATAAAAGAAGCATTACCATTTAAAACATTTTTTTATCAGAATTGGGTTCCTTAACAATAAGGGATTGTTCTTTTAAAAAGTTGTCAGTTTTACTTTTCACTTTGTGGTACTATTTTCCTTAAATGGTAAATCACAATAATATAAGAGAATGTAGAAGTTCTCTGTTAAAAATGACTAGAAATTACTTTTAAAGCATAGTGAAGTCAACAAGTAAGTAAAAGCAGACAAAACCTGAAGGTGTGCTCTAAAGTAACTATCCCCATGAATTAGAAATTGAATTTACAGAAAACAACCCAGAAACATCTGAGTTAGAAGTGGAATAATGTATAGAAATATATAGCTGTTAAAAATATCTTAACATTTTATTGCAGTGGCAGGTGTGTGTGTGTGTGTGTGTGTGTGTGTGGGTATTGGTGTATATGCATGCATGCTGATGCTTTAGGGTAACTAACTATTTCTTTCTGAGGCTGGTATATAGATCCCTAAAAGTTTGTGTGTAGGAATGGAAGCAGGTTTTCTTTATGGAAGTTTATAAGTTCTTATATGCTTCTGGTTTATATTTTTGATATATATGATTCCTTATTTTTAAATTTATTCTTTCTAATATTGTGTGTTAGCTTTTAAACTCCATTTGTGCTGTTAACACGTTGAAGAATTTGAATTCTGGATCAAAGATTTATGAACAATACTTAAATTATCTGTTTTCCTTACTACCCTCATATGCTTTATCTTTAGTAGTATGATTTGTATTTCAAATTTTCTGATTCTTGTATAAAGAATATCGGTTTTCTTTAACAAATGCAAACATAAACATATTGTTATTTGATGTGTTAGAAGTTTCTTAATTTTATATTCTTAGACTTAATTATATTTTCAAAAAATATACTGTAAAATTCTTTATAATCACTAATATTCACTGGGTTCCAGCAAACATAAATATTTCCTCACACCTTGGTTTTAAAATCATTATGTAATTCTTGCTTACTGTTATATATATGTATTTGCATTAGCTACATTTTAAAAATTATGATTTTAAAAAGATGGTCAAAGTCCTTATGATTTTTAATAATCAAGAATATATGTCTATTACTGATACTGAATATTTATCTTTGAATTTCAGATAAGCCTTTGAAAAAAAGAAAACAAGATTCTTACCCACAGGAGGCTGGGGGTGCTACAGGAGGTAATAGACCAGCTTCTCAGGAGACGGGTTCTACGGGAAATGGGTCAAGGCCAGCATTAATGGTTAGCATTGATCTTCATCAGGCAGGAAGAGTGGACTCTCAGGCTTCTATTACTCAGGATTCAGACTCCATAAAAAAGCCTGAAGAAGCCAAACAATGTAATGATGCACCTATTTCTGTTCTTCAGGAAGATATTATTGGCAGTCTTAAATCTACACCAGAAAACCATCCTGAGACACCTAAAAAAAAGTCTGATGCTGAGCTTTCAAAAAGTGAAATGAAACAAAATGAAAGTAGATTGTCAGAATCCAAACCAAATGAAAACCGATTGGGAGAGACAAAATCAAATGAAAATAAGTCAGAAACTAAAAATGAAACCCAAACAGAAGAACTTAAACAGAGTGAGAGCAGAACAACTGAATCCAAACAAAATGAGAACACCGTAGTCGAGCCTAAACAGAATGAAAATCGACCATCTGACACAAAACCAAATGATAATAAACAAAATAATAGCAAGTTAGAAACAACAAAATCAAGACCTGAAACCCCAAAGCAAAAGGGTGAAAGCCGCCCTGAAACTCCAAAACAGAAGAGTGACGGGCGTCCTGAAACCCCAAAACAGAAGGGTGATGGACGTCCTGAAACCCCGAAACAGAAGAGTGACGGGCGACCTGAAACTCCAAAGCAAAAAGGTGAGAGCCGGCCTGAAACTCCAAAGCAAAAAAATGAAAGTCGACCTGAAACACCAAAACACAGACATGAAAATAGGAGGGATTCTGGAAAGCCATCAGCAGAGAAAAAACCTGAAGTGTCTAAACATAAACAGGATATTAAATCTGATTCACCTCGATTAAAATCAGAAAGAGCTGAAGCCTTAAAGCAGAGACCTGATGGGCGATCTGTTTCTGAGTCACTAAGACGTGACCATGATAATAAACAAAAATCAGATGACAAAGGTGAATCAGAGCGACATCGGGGGGATCAGTCTAGAGTTCGAAGACCAGAAACATTGAGATCCTCTAGTAGAAATGAACATGGTATTAAATCAGATGTTTCAAAAACTGATAAACTAGAAAGAAAACATAGGCATGAATCAGGGGACTCAAGGGAAAGACTGTCTTCCGGAGAACAAAAATCAAGACCTGACAGTCCTCGTGTTAAACAAGGAGATTCTAATAAATCAAGACCTGATAAGCCTAGTTTTAAGTCACCAAATAGTAAAGATGACAAAAGGACAGAGGGTAACAAGAGTAAAGTAGACAGTAATAAAGCACATCCTGACAATAAGGCAGAATTTCCAAGTTATTTGTTGGGGGGCAGGTCTGGTGCATTGAAAAATTTTGTCATTCCAAAAATCAAGAGGGATAAAGATGGCAATATTACTCAGGAGACAAAAAAAATGGAATTGAAAGGAGAACAGAAAGACAAGGTAGAAAAAATGGGATTAGTTGAAGATCTAAATAAAGGAGCTAAACCTGTAGTTGTTCTGCAAAAGCTGTCTTTGGATGATGTTCAGAAACTTATTAAAGATAGAGAGGATAAATCAAGAAGTTCACTTAAATCTATCAAGAATAAACCATCAAAGTCAAACAAAGGTAAGAATACTTCTGATGTCATTTGTATTCTAATAAGTTTAAAATTTTAAGAATTCTGATTATTTTTAAAAATGGAGGTTTACAGAGATAAAAAAAAAAGCTATTAATTATAAGTATTTATATTAAATAATATGGATTGTTTCCAGAAGTGTTGATAAATTCTCAATGAAAGTTCTGAGCGAATTCTGTTTCTCCCATTTCTGCTTGAAACTGCTCATGGTGGTCTTCAATTTTACTCCTGTTTGGTTACACAGAAATAAGTTCTTTTGCTGTTTAGTTATCAGATATTTCTGGAAGTTGCTCATTAATCAAGCGAATGAGATATAAAAATAGATGTATTTAACAGGTTTCATTGGCTGGTGAGATACTCCACTGTACAATAAGATAATTTTAATATCTAGCATTTAAGTAAAGTTATATGGTATATGAGAATCTTTGCTATAAATTTTTAAAGAATGCTAAATGCATGATAGTGTTATTTTCTTATAGACTTACCTCAGAGTTAATTATTGATTAATAGTTTGATTTTGTAAATTTTAGAAAGTTATACAAAGGTTTTCTGGGGAGGTGGTTTTTTATTTTTAAAAAAATAATCTACCCTTTTTATGCAAAGATAATACAAAATTGTATTTGTCTCTTGGGTTAAATCATAAAGTTTTGGGGTGGGAGGCTGGTGTTAAGTTTGCAGTCACTGAAGTAAGTGCTCTGGTTCTCTGGTTAGTCTTTAATAATATTATTTCCAGGACGAGGTAGGGACAGGGAGAGTCTTAAATGCTAAAAATGTCAGTTTGTGCACAAAATGTAACTTGCTGTTCTTTGTGTACTCATGTTTAAAATATTTTTTATGTTGTTATATGGCAAGACCTATTTAGCCTATCAATTTAAATAAATTAACATACAGTTTTAAAGGCAATGGAACTGAATGTTTGACCTTAAATTTTTTTTTTCTGTGATTTAAAAACTTTATACTTAAATATATGCAGTCTGTAATTATGTCATCCAGTATGGTAACCAATAGTTCCTTTTGGCTAGAAATTTAGTAAAATTTAGGAATTTCTTTTCTTCAGTAGTTACATGTAGCTTTTGAATGGCACAGATAGAGAACATTTGCATCGTCAATGAAAGTGGTCTTATATAGCACTACAGTGTTTTAGGAAACATGGAAAGTGGAATGGTTATTATTTTTTTAACCTATTGTGTCTTGACTACCCCCCCAAGAAAACACTCTTTGAAAACACAGTATTACTAGAAAGAATGCTTTATTCCAAAAAAACACAGTGACTTATGTTGGTATTCTTACTTGGTGTTCCTTGGATATTTGCTTTTTTACTGTTTATTTGTTCCCTCTTTTAAAACCAAAATCATTTGCCTTCTGAATCAGTAATATTTGTACTCTTTTGGTAAAGCTTTTTAACTTTTCGGTTATGGCAATCAGACATGTAAAAGCTAGTTAACACTTCAGCCTTAATTAGAAATATTTTATTTAACTCGAATGTATCTTTTCAAGATTTCTTATTAATATAAAATAAGAGATTATAGAATGTAGGGCTAGCATCAGAATTGCTTTCTTTTGAATCTAGATTTTCTTGAAACATTTTCAGTAAAAGTTTGGGAGCAAATTATATTTAAGAAGTAAAGAGTATATAGTTACACAGTTTTAGAAGACCCAGGTGAAAGATGGAAAGTGGTACCCTCTTGTTTTCCTTGTTCTGGACCGTCTTTTTCTCCCTGCCCTCTGTCAGCTTAATACTAGCCTTGCTTTAAGCTATGTTCTAACAAATTTTCTTTTACAACTGCTTAAAGAACATCAAGAAGTAAATATAACTGCTAATTAGTGAAAGCTGTATTATTTCCTGTGTATTTTTTCACATGTAATTTCATTGCTTATGAATGTCTTTTTAGCACCAATACATATTGTGTACTACTGTTACAATTATATATACTTGATTTGGTCATGTTAGTAAGTAGACTTGCTGGGTGTCTTCCTACTAGAGTGGTTGAGTATGTGTGTATGTGTATGTACATGTGCATGTTTGTGTATACATACACATATATTAACATATCTGCAATTACAGTAAGGAACAGTTTTTACCAAAGTATGATTTCAGTGCTTGAATTCATTTCAGGATGCATATAAATATCTTTTGGCTTTATATCTTAGTATCTATATATGTTACATTCTATTATATATATGTTATGTTCAGTTTTATATGTAGTTCAATTTTAGTTTACTAAAATTACTGCTGATCAGTAATCACAGAGTTCTGTGATTGTGGGGTTTTGTTTTTGCTTTTGTTTTTACTACATGTGTGTGAGCACAGTTGTGGATTACTAAGATTTTCTTTGCAAACTCACAAAAATAATTACAGGTTCTAATGTATTAATGTTTTTCTAAGAAATTAGTATAAATATTGCTGGGATACTTTGGTGGTTGATTCCCAATTGATCAAATTTTTAGTAGGTTTTCCTTTCTTGGAAGAGCTATAAAATAACACTCTGTGTCTCTCTCTCATTGTCTAACTCTGCCTTCAAAAAATAAATAAATAAAAAAAACACTCTTCAAATATTTTATCTGATGTTCATGTATAAAATATTCTTTAGGGTAATTTGAAATTTCTTCAGTATGCTTTAAGTGAATGAATTTTGAATATATGATAGATATAGATTTATAACTCCTAATACAGGTCACTTATTTTTGTCTTTTGTATAAGCACATTAGTCTAAAGTGATATTGTTTAATTTGATTTTATTTCCATGACAGTATGTCTGTATCCCTAGTACCTAGCACACTACCTCACAAATAACAAGAACATATTAAAGTTATTAAATGCCCACTGATGACTAGAGATTGTGTTGCTGCTGTTTTCAAAAAAACTTTTGTGTGCAGATTAAACTAGTATACTCACATCTTTTGTGTACTAATACATGAATTAAGTAGTACAGGAACTATAATTTTCAAATTTTTGTTCATTAAATTTATAATAACTTTGTCAATTCATATTTGTTTAATTATTCTTTTATCTTTATTTTGATCTATAGCTAGTATAAGATAAGCTCAATATTAGTCCCATCCTCTTTCTGTCACCTTGTTTATTCCTTGGGGATGAGGAGACAACATAATCTTTTATAAAATCTTTTAAGTTCTTAAAATATCTTTATTAAAATATATTGTCAGTATATTAAATGCCAAAATATACTTAGTTGTAACCTCTGTTTATCAGAATATTTCCCTAATGTATAATACTTCTCCAAATTAAAATAATAAAGTTATGAGACCCTTTAAGGCATCAGATATCATCCCTTAGGTGTTAGCATCCCAATATCAGTAATTACAAGCATTTATAATTTCATTTTGGTTTTGGTTTTTCTGAAACACTCTAGACTGTCAAAATAGCTTTATATCTAAGGAAACCAGTTTTACTTATCCCTACCCCTCCTTCTTTTCAATAAATGTATTGTTCTCTATTACTTGTACTCAGTTCATTCAAGAAACATCCTATAACTATTTGTTATTTGTGATCATTTAAACTGAAGGGAAAAAACAGTTGCTGAAATTAATCTTCACTGTGAATGTAATGTAGCAGCTCTAATAGTCAATAATGTTTAAACTATGCTGCTTATTTGATGAGCTAATGATTGTAGTCATTTTTAGAGGCAGTTATTTCATAAACCTCAGTTATCTACTGTAGAAATTACACTGCTAAATACTGATCACTAAAACACATAGCTATTTGCCTCAACAATCTAATTGAATTGGATTATGTTTAAGACTCAGCTTCAGAGTAGATATTGTGGCTCAGTGGGTTAGGCCACTACTTGGGATTTGTGCATCTCAAATAGGATTTGAGTCCAGGTTACACTGCACTTCTGATCCAGCTTTGTACTAATTCAACTATGAAGGCAGGAAATGATGCCATCCAAGTGGGAGACCTGGATGGAGTTCTTCACTCCAGGTGTTGGCCTGTCCCAGCCCTTGCTGTTGCAGGCATTTGGGGAATGAGCCAGTAGATGGAGGAACTTTTTTTTTCTCTCTCCTTTTAAATAAATAAATAAAATCTTAAAATCAACAACAAAAGACCCTCAGCTTCTGTAAATTTGAGAGAAAAATCTTTCAGAATAGATTTATGGCATAGTGTATGAATTCCTAAATTGAAGAACTCTTGGTTTATTTTCTCTGAAGTAGATTGTAATAATTAGTAGTCTGTAATGAGACAGAGGAAAAATTTATTTTTGATTCTTTTGAACATTTTGTAAAATACCTTTCTAAAATGCTCAAATAGGGACATTTAATGTAGTAATTAATATGCCCTTAGAGATCTCTACATCTCATATCAATGAGTTGCCTCCTTTGAATCCCCAATGCTTCCAAATACAGTGTGCTTCGCAAATGGTGGCTCAAGTACTTTGGGTCCCTGACACCTTCATGGGAGACCCAGATTGAAGTCCCTGCTCCTGGCTTTGGCCTTATCCAGCCCTGGCTGTTGTGGCATTTGGGGAGTGAAGTAGCAGGTAGAAAATGTCTCTCTTCTCTGTGCCTTTCAAATAAAAATGAAGATAAATAATGAAAATTTAAAGCTCTTTAAATGCTGAAATAAACACTATATTATCAGTGATAGTTTTAGGAATGTTTGAAGTATTTTTTGCAGAGGTTGGCATAAGCTATTGTTGAATATAATTTTGGAGCAATATTTTTAAAAATTGTGCCCATGATTTCCCTATGTAGAAGTTTTTGGACAAAAGGAATGAATCACCAGAAGCTTTCATAAACATCAAACCTATAAAGTTGTTTGAAAATGTCCTTTTGTTTCCATTTTTTACCTTAAGACAGTCCCAAAACATAACTTCTACACGTTCTCGTATCTGTAGAAATAGATATATGATTAATAGGTATATGATAAATGGTAAAGAGCTAGCACTAATTCTAAGAGAACCTGTACCTATTTATGAAGAAATAATCTTTAAAATTCTTAATTCCTTCTTATTCTAAAAAAGTTCATGAAACTCTACAAGGACCTGATACAGATATTAAGACGATGAATACATTTTTGATATAATATAAAATGGATTTTAAAATATGATCCTTCTAGTTTTTTATTGCTTTTTCCACAAAATTGCTTAACTGCACATGTCTAAGTTCCTCCGTGGCCACTGTTTTGTGACCTCAAAACTTTTTTTAATTAGCAATTTTCTGTTTCCCTTCATTCACTAAACATTTCTGAGCCTAATATAGTCTCTCTCTGGTTTTGCCATCACATTTGACAAGGGGGTGTCCCTTTGGAAGGAACATTCAGTATCCTGGTCTCATTGTTTATACTCACATTTTTTTTTTTCAGTTTCTCTTTAGGTTCCTTCCTTTGTTTCTACTTCTCAACTGCTATTGTTTTTCAGAGTTCTGTTATCAGTAGTTAATATTCCTTGAAAGTTCTCACTAACAGTGGCTTTAGCTGGGATAGTTGCCTTGCATTTAGGAACCATTTGCAACTACAAAAGACGTGTTTTCAAACAATATTGACTCACTTATGATCAAAAGAGGACATATTGGCAATCTAGACTGTTGAATTTTTGCTTTTTTCTTCTTGCCCCTGCTTACTTCTAATTGAAGTTAAACATCATTTGATATTATCCTTAAATTTCATAGGTAGGTTAGTGGAAGAAATGTCACTGAAGCGAAAGAATTTGTTGAGGTGATTTATTTTAACCTCGTTTGTTTTCCTGTTTCTGAAAAACAATTCTTATTATTAAGTATTAAATCAGTGACTCTTTGGGACTTTAAGTCTTTTGATGACTTCTGGTTTAAGTAATCTAGCACATGTGCTAGTTGTGATTGATTTACACCAGAAATCCAAGATTTCTAAAATGTGGCACACTGAGGACTAAGTGTATTTTTTAGTCCTATTAGAGCTAGAATGTGGAGGTGCATTGTATTTAATGGAGTACACACACACATATAAATATATAAATATATGTGTGTGCTGAAGTTACATATTCACGAAATTGTGAATAAATTGCATTATTCCTCAAATCAATAATCTAAAATTTGATAGTAATTCAAATATCTTATATAAAGAATAAAATAGTTGGGGCAAAAGAAATGATGTGTGAGAAAGATAATTATGCAGCATCATCAGTCTGAAGTTTTGGGGAGCAAATTGGCAAACAGCAGCAATCACAAAGTCATCAATGCATTAAAAAATAGTGTGATATTAGATTTGTATTTAAGGAATTATTTCCTAATTCAGGGGAAAGAATGTGATCAACTACATCAGATGGATCATTTTAAGTACTCATTGTTTATTCATTTGAGATCCTTTTTTTTTTTTTTTTTTTTTAGTGAGCCAACCAAGAAGTTTTTTATTTGTGCTTCAAAATGTAAAGCCAGACATAGCAGGTGCACAGGAAGTCCCGGGCCAAGCACCTGGCTCCTGTGTGCCCGGCAGTGTCCACACCACTTGGTTCCAGTCCCACCGACACACACGTTACACCCGGCTTGATAATATATTTAAAATATTGGGACTTGTTAGGCAAATCAAGCATTTCATTAACCTTTTGCTTTTGTGATTAAGGGATCTAGCTGAGCCAACTTTTCATAAAAAGAAAGGATGTGTTTAATTCAGAAAATACATAAGCCTGTTGAATAGACAGTTCCATTCAAAATGTAACAGGATTCACTTTTATAGGACAGTACATTGGGAGAGATTAATCATTGCTGAATTTTTTTAACTTGAGTGGGTCATGTTCAGAAATACAATGTTTGGTCTTTGAATTAAGTGGTTTTACCTTTGAAAGTTGTGCAGAGGTTAAAGTGATCTATAGAATATTAGTACTCTTAAACTTGATAGTGTCTTAATTTAAGGGAGTAAAAAGGAATTCAAAAAGTTCACAGAAAAGTCTGATTATCTTTCTTTCAACTCCGTTTTCTAGGAACTTTGAGGCCCCTCTACCACAAATAAGTGTTGATATCTGAGTTACTGGATATAAGACCCAAATTGTCAGTGTTTGACCTTTAGGAAGAATTTTTGTAAGGACAATAGAGCCCTTGCTCTGGTGACATCTTCTTAATTCACTGTAGAGAGAGTACAAGTACAAATACATACATTAGCCCTTGAATATTTATCTGCAAAATAATTTTAACTCTGGGATGTTATTATCAAGTCAGTATGTGTTTATGATGTGAATTTAACCTACGTGGAACAATCAGTTAGGTAAATCTACTTTTTAAAAATCCCATGTTAGTGGTGGGTATAATTAAGCCTAGTGTTAAGATACTTGTACCCTACATCGGATTGCCTGTGTTCAAGGTCTGCCTCTATCTAACTCCTGACTCCAGTTTTCTGCTAATGCACACCTTGTAGGTGGCAGAAATGGCTCAAGCAATTGGGTTCCCACCACCTATGTGGGAGACCTGTATATTTAGTCCCAATTCCCAACTTTGGTCCCTGCCTTTGTGGGCATTTAGGACATGAAATAGCAAATGAGCACCTACTCTCTCCCTTCTCTTTCTGCCTCTCAAATAAATATATTTTTTAAAAATTACATTTTCGAGATCAGCACTGTGATATAGTATGTTAAGCCTCTGCCATCAGTGCCGGCATCCCATATGTGCACTAGTTCGAGTCCTGACTACTCCACTTCCAATCCAGCTCCCTGCATTGGAAGGTGGCTCAAGTGCTTGGGCCTCTACACTCACATAAGGGTCCTGGAAGAGGCTCCTGGCTCCTGGCTTCAGATTGGTCCAGTGCCAGCCATTGTGGCCATTTGGGGAGTAGTAAATCAGTTGATGAAGATTCTCTCTCTCCCTCCCTCCCTCCCTCCCTCCCCTCTCTCTGTAACTCGACCTCTCAAATAAATAATCTTTTTGAAACATTTCTTTTTCACTGATACTAAAACTTTAAAAAAGAAAAAAATGGCCTATGATGGATTAAAGGCCAAATACTTCGAGTTACCCAAATTTCTAAGCCTAAAAAGATTAGAATACTACAAATTTTCTATTGAGAAAATTTGGAGAATGTCTTTATTTGTCTATAAAATTCAGCAGTTTAGGAACTATCCAGTAATTAATATCTATAATAATGAACATAAGAAATTATAAACCACAGAATTTTCAGTCAAAGCATTTATTGTCCATCTAGGTATGCATGCTTGAAAGATGTATTCTAGAAAATATGAGCCTCCCATCAAAAAAGAAATACATACTTAATTAGAGGTATTCATAGCTTTAAAGACTTATAAATGACATGCAGAATACATTCATTTTGGAGCTGAAAATACTGATAATGCAAAGCTAAAATTGATTTCTTTTACTTCGACCAGTATTCTAAAAAATAGCTGTCATTGGTAAAATTTCTTTAAATTAATAAGTCAATACAAGTAAATGTTATGATTTAAAAACAACGTAGGCAAGGTAGACTCAACATGAGAATCGGGATTCTCAGCAATGAAGTATTTGTAATAATACCAGTCACCAGTATTGGATCTTTGTTGGGTATTACTGCCACCATGCATGTCCTTAGAAGAATAGAAGACTGAAAGTTACTGAAATAACTCCTTCATGATCTTGAACAGAAACTTCAGAAGCATAAAAAAGGATATTACTCCATGAAGATTAATACTTTGCTTTCTGTATCTTGAATTATTTGTATATTGTTCAGACTTTTAAATAGGTCTTAATTAGAACCTATTTATTTTTCTGTTATGACTTATTTTTTACTCTTTATATAAACAGTGTTATCATTTGAATGCTATAAAGGATAGTGTTAAAATTGATTATAAGTTGCTAATATTTCCTGCTGTAAACCACTAAAGTATTTGCTGTAATTCATAATAAAATTTATCAGGTAAGGTATCATTTTTAATGCTTTCATTAAAAGATTTACATGGGTAAGTAAAGTAAAAATGTCAGCTTTGTCAGTCATCAAGGACACTAAAATTAGCCTGAATAAATAACTTTTGCCACTTCTTTGTTTTTAAACTGTCAAGATTTTACAATTTGTTTCTTCATAGAAATTATATGTGGATGTGTGTAGGATTAGTGTGATGTTAATGATTCTTACTGTACTGCGCTTACGTATTTTCATTGTCTTTATTCTTTGGGTGAAAAGGGAAATAGGAACTTGTAACAGTGTGGAATTTACTATTTTTCAGTTATAGACATTTATATTTTTAATATTTTGGCTTGTTTACCTTACTGTACATATTTCTGTTGTCCCCAGTATATATTGGTTTGTCTGAAGAAATTCTTCATAATGCTAAAGACATTAACTTACTTCTTATTTAGGCAGTGACAGGTTAAAGCATATATTAAGTTCTTATCCCAGCCACCCTACACAACTGCTAAGATCATAAAAGGAGGTGGTGCATGTCCTCCAACTTTTGTCATTTGTACTGTGTAGTAACATGAGTTTCAAGCTAATTATAGGTCTCTATACCTTTATAGAACAAATTAGGGTACTACTTAGTATGTGAACTATACCATCTATCACAAATCCACTTGCTGATACCAGTGATCTCTAGTTTCAGAATGTTTTTATTCAATGAAGACATTGTTTCAAAAATTGATGATGTTACTGCCCTTCATTTATATGGTAATGTTATTGTCTGTGTATATAGATAAGTATTTATGTATATATCCACATATACCAGGGACTTCAAGAAGTTAATGGCAAATGGAATTAAAAAATGTTTGGGTACTGGTTATGCTCTTTAAAAATAAACCATAAAGCATTTTCATTTAGGTATAAGAAAAACCTTTTGAAATCTGTATAAACAAGGAATCTCCAAACATTCATAGAAATGTGTATTATGAAAAAAATTGTACATGAGCTTCAAAATTTTTACACTGAAATAGGCGTATTTTAATGCCATTTTTCTAAGAACTTTTTAAAACTAAATATATACAAATTCTTTTTAAGATTAAAAGTATTAGAATTTCAAGTGTAAGCATATTTTATTTGAAAAGGTAACTTAAAAAATAAATAGTAATATTTTTATTGTGCTGGTAATTTAGTTGAAACTTTTTCTTTGATACCCAGATTTAAATTTTTTCTTACCTTTTATTAATAGGTAGTATAGATCAATCAGTGTTAAAAGAATTGCCCCCTGAACTCCTGGCAGAAATTGAATCCACAATGCCACTTTGTGAACGGGTGAAAATGAACAAACGCAAACGTAGCACAGTTAATGAAAAGCCAAAATATGCTGAAATCAGTTCAGATGAAGATAATGATAGTGATGAAGCTTTTGAATGTAAGTATCATTTTATTATTTGGAATTATAAAACAGATTGAAGTGTTTGTCTCATTCATAATTTGGGGGGTTAGCAGAAGTACAGTGACATTGATTCTTAATAATCAACTATAGCAAGGTCTTTTCTTTAAAATTGGTGAAAAATGAGATCAGTTGGCACCAAGAAAAAAATTTAAATGAGTTAGAATGAGTGGTAAAGAACACAGATATGTGTCTGTAAGCATTTAACAAACATTTATTACTCTCCTATTGTATTCTAGGTATTAAAAATAAAATTACAAATAAGATTTGACCCCAGTTCTCAAAGGATCTTCAGTCTAATGGGGGAACTATGTATATAAAAAGTATAGTAGTGCTAACAGTGTTAAGTCCAGAGTGCTGTGGGAACACGCTGGATTGACATTTAAAAAAAAAATCAGAATGGGGGTTCATGGAATGCTTACTGGAAGAGGTGACACTTGAGTTGAGTCTTGAAGGACACGTAGGAGATAGCCAGATGAAGAAATATATAAAACCATACTATCACTAAATTATGAATGGATTAGCCGCATTGCGGATTATCTGTGTGGTTTGCACCTGGCTTCTCCTTTTTGCCCAGCTGTGTCCTGGAATTCCTCCCTTGTTTCACTGTTTTCCAGAGCTGGCTTCTTCACCTCACAGCTACCTCTCTACAACACTGTGATCACCTGTCTTTGCACTAGACTTGCTATACCTCGCCTGTCTTCCTACTGGTCCACTGAAAAAAGTTCTTCTCTTTTATCCCTATCTTCCTTCTTCTGGAGCAACAGAATTGAGCCTAGCCAAGAGGGGTCAGCAACCTTGTTTGACTTAAACGCCATTCAGTGGAAACAGACTATGGGAGATCTTCACTTGTGTGCCAACTGACTTAGTCATAATGACCAAAAGAAGTGGGAAGACCACCAATGTGTTCTACCTTTTCCACCTAGAGTCTGTAGATTGAGGTGTGACCAGCAAGGGCAGGAAGGACAGATGCATGCTGCTATTTTTAAATGTATATTACTGATGGAAGCCTTTCACTTCTCTAGAGTTTTTAATTGATGTTCATTTATTCTGATCTTTTTTAAATTGTGAGTTCTTGAGTGATGAGCAGTAGACTATGAATATGGAAAAAATCTGAACAAAGTTTTCAAGTTGAAATAAAATATGCAGTAAAGTTAATCTGACATTTAACTATATGTGTAATTGTTACAATTTGTATTATTGTGAGATGTATTTATACACAGTATATTAAAATTGCTAACTTTTTTTTTATTGCAATCAAACGTTCTGATACTATGGGAACTGATTTGCTCTGCAACGTGAGAGGAGAAAGGAAATTTGGTGACCTGGAAATTCATTCCCTTTTATACACATGCCTCTACTCTCCCTCCTCCCCTTAAACATCATCCATTTCTAGAATAGCTGAGAAATCATTCCTTAATTGCAGTTTTATTTCAACTTACACTTAGACTCCAGTTGATTGATAATGACTTCCTGCCTTGTAAATTGAAACTTCTGAAGTTATCTAACAGTTAAATAGAAAGGACAGCTAATCAAAAATGACCACCAAGTATTAGATATGAGAGTGTAAAGCTATACATGACTTATGTTTATCATCAACACTGCCAGTATTATCTTCCTTGCTATTATGAGAGATACTGTCTCATCTATGGGAGCACATAGCTTCTTACTGAATCTGTGTATCCCATTATAGTTATGCCTAAGTATATGAAAGTTAATGTTACTCATTCCCAGAACCTGAGCTTTAGCCTCCACTAGGAAAAAGCAAAGTTCTTCTAGGTTTTTAAAGAAATCACAGAGTACTTTCCTGTTTTTCTTGGTTTACACTGATATAAGCAACAATATAAAAAATGGATATGGTGCCCTTGATGAGTGTTAGAAGAAGCCTAGTTAGTTGACATAAACAACCAAATTGTTACTGTACCACAACAGAAACAAAGCAGTGAGAATACATAATAATGCAAAATGCAAAACCACCATAAGAACATAAGTTGCAAGCATAATGCTATTTTGAGAGGGAGAGATTTTGAAATTCAGGATTTTACTGAAGTTTAATCCAGTTGTTTTCCTAGAATCTAAAATTTATGAAAATAGTTTTGTTGAAAGATAGGGGAAAAGATTGAAGGCTACTTTTGAAAGTTGAGCCACACAATTCAGTAGCTTTAACACAAATTTAGGATCATTGGATGCCTGGGGAACATGGGAAGAGAGGAAATATTCAGCAGAGAAAGGTAAAATTCAGAAAGGGAAGGTGGCAAAAACCCAAGCCATATTTTACATATCTGTTGAGAGCCTTACTACCCTCCTCTGCTTCTTTTAGAGTAATGAGGGAAATGGAGAAAAAACAAGCTAGCTGCAGTTAAGTTGCGATCCTAGTAACCTCACTTGGAATACTGTGTGTCATGGAAATTTTTTGTTTTGTTTGCCACCTCATGTTTTAAAGAATACAAAATAAAAATCCCCAAGGCCTATAAATAGTTACTATTGTATATTGTATGTAATTACTAATGATTTTTCAGTCATTTTTCTGTTCATAAGAGCAGATGTTTAGAATAGATTTCTTATTTAAAATTCAAAAAATGAACTGGATTATGTTAGTTTTGGTCCATCACCATAAAAACTCATATTTGAGATCATAGAAGATTTCTGAACAAATTTCCTGTTGTCAAATCCTGTTTCTCACACATACTCATTAGTACATGAAATAGCCCCTCATTAAGAGAATGTGTTAAGATAGATCCTAACTATATTTCTAAATATCTCTCTCTAAATATCTCTCTCTAAATATCTATCTCTCCTCACATATTTCATAAACAAATTTATGCTTAATCATGAAGAAGAATCAGTGAAGATTTCAGTCTGCCCACTTAAATTTGTCCTTTATTTGAATCCTCTTGCTATGCCAAACCTGTGACCACAAAGAAAAAAGAAATTTCCTTTTCCTGCTGTGTTATCCATAGATTGGACAGAAATGTCCATAGTCAGAAACCAAACTGGATTCTTGAGCAGGAATAATTAGGGTGGCATGTAAGGGTAAGATTAATCAGGATATACACTTACTGTCAACAAATAAGGTCACGGATAAAAGTGTAGGTAGAGTGCATGGGCCAGAGGTTGGCATCCTTAAAGCTAAGTATAGAGATCCAAGTGATTTGTCTTAAGTATTTGTGTTTGATCACAGTTAGGAATTCAGGGTGGAGGAGGGGGAATGGTCACAAGGGAGTCAAACAGCAGAGTAGAAAGTATATCATTGCCAGCAGCAGTGGTCACACCATTAATTAGAGTATAATCTTGGTAGGACACAGTTCTCTACCATGGTTTTAACTTAGTTGTACCTACATCTTAGAGTGAATATGGTAAATATTAGCATTGCCCTTCAGCTCTCACTGTGGATTATTTCTAATCAGTCTTTCTTGCTGAACTATGATGCTTTCTCAAGGCTCAGAATTATTTTCAACATAATGTTTTAGGCAGCTATTACCAGTTGACCAGATTGATGTGTCAGATGAAATCTGTTTGCCACATCTGCCCAGAGGCTCCTGTCAGTACTGGTGATTTTAACACAATGCTTGGACCTCTGGAAGGATGGGGAAAAGACTGAAGGTAACATGATATATAAACATGCTTATGTAGCATGCATAAGCTTAGAAGATTTTCTCCAAGCTCATTGTTGGAGAACTTAATTCAGTATATTAGTATTTATAATTATAAAGTTTATCTGTGTAGGCTTGTGATGTTTACCAGAGTCTGTGGAATTTATTACTTAGTTGCTTAGTTGTAGGTTTAACTCAGATGTTAATTGACTGTATGCATGGTTATCTATATTTTGTAATACTTTCTTAAAGGTTAATTTTTTTTCCCTCCAAACCCTGCACTGCCCTGTCCATAATCTAAATGTGGTAAAGTAATTGTGTTGTTCATCCAAATCTAAATAAAGGCTGTTTTACAAGCCTTAATTAATCTTGAATGTTAGACATAATCTTTACTGAAGTACTGAATGCGTTTCATTGAACTGAACACTATGGTTTAATATCCAGGTCGTGTGTGTATTTATTAGCAAATTTAGTTCATGTAAAAATCTTTAAATTTGGATAGATCTATTGATACTCTTTGTATACCATAAGTTAAACTTCTGGATAGGCAGAATTACCCAGAATTTCTTACACCCACAAAATGAAGTTTTTTTTCCCATGTGATTCATCTGTAATGTACAAGTTTTCATAGTATTTTTAAATGAGGTAAATTATTTGTCATGGGGATTTGCTTCTAGCCTCTAGGAAACGACATAAAAAAGATGATGATAAAGCTTGGGAATATGAAGAGCGTGACAGAAGAAGCTCTGGGGATCATAGGCGAAGTGGCCACTCTCATGAAGGAAGAAGGAGTTCAGGTGGTGGTCGTTACCGAAACCGAAGTCCATCAGATTCTGACATGGAAGATTATTCTCCTCCTCCCAGCCTTAGTGAGGGTAATTCATCAGTGCCAATGGATTTTTTACATAAACTGATTTAAATTTAGGGCTTTAACTTTGAAGAGTGTTATCTTTTTCTGAATTAATTAACAACTCTTAATTGTTAAGACAAAAGTAAAAAAAAAAATAGTATATATTTAGTTTGAATTTGCAGTGGTTATAGTTTAAGAAATAAATGTTCAGGAAGAAACTAGAAATGAAAGTGGAAATATTTTAAGCTGTTCCTGCATTTCAACGTTTCTTTTCGTTCATTTTAGTCGCTAGAAAAATGAAGAAAAAAGAAAAACAGAAGAAAAGGAAAGCTTATGAACCAAAATTAACACCTGAAGGTAACAGTTTATTTAATTGGTTTTTATTGATGATCTTTATCTTCAGTTGTCAATTCTGAATGTAGACATATAAGTCTTCTTTTTTTTATCTCTTTCAGAAATGATGGACTCTTCAACTTTTAAAAGATTCACAGCTTCAATCGAGAATATTTTGGATAATTTGGAAGATATGGATTTTACTGCATTTGGTAAAATAAATTTTAAAAATATTTTATTTACCCCTACTATGTCTAGCTTTCTGCCAGTTATTCTAGAAGATACAGGAACGTGATCTGTGCTATCAAGAAACCTGAAATCTGGGACAAGCATTTGGCACAGTGGTTAAGATACGACTCAGAACTCCTATATCCAGTATCAAAGTGTCTGGGTTTGATTCCCGGCTCTGCTCCTGATTCCAGCTTCCTACTAATCTGCATCTTGTGAGGCAGCAGGTGATAACTTAAGTATGTGAGTCCCTGCCACCCACAGGGGAGACAAATTGTGTTACAGACTCCTGGCTTCAGCCTAGCCCATCCCCATCTGTTCTAGGCTTTTGGGGGCATGAACCAGTGGATGAAAGATCTCTCTGCCTTTCAACTAAATGAAAACAAATAAATTTTTTTTAATATTAATGATTAATTTATACAAGAGCTGTATGCCATACCTTAATTCTGAAATGAGTCCACCTATTTAAGAATGAACTAAAAGATACATCACTCTTTATTTTTAAAATATTTTGTGAGATTTACTCATAAGTATCATTATATGTCCTCATTTAGAGTGTCAGTTTCATCATTTCTAAAACTTTCAATTTTGTAATAAAATTGCCTTCTGTATCATTAGGGTCCAAAGAGAGAGGCACTGTCACAGTAAGATGATTTGGGAGGAGTTATTGACAAAGGTAGGGGGAAATAGTGCCAGAAACCAGTATTAACAGCATGCAGTTGTTAACACCCCTGCTCTCAAAAGAAGTCACCAGAACACATGTAGGAAAAAATGTCTCTGCCTTGAAAGAAGCAGTACCTTTTGGTCAGAGGACAGAGCCAGGCTTGGAGATCTTGCAAGGAAAACGTCAGGAATATAAATATCCTGATCTTACTTCCTTGTCCTTGATATTCTGACAGGGCACTCCACTTGCTAAACCCAAACGGAAGACAAAGGGTATGAGTCACTGTTGATGTAGTTTGTACAGGTCAGCCTCCTGGGCGTAGAACATGGTTGAGAAAGGTCAACAGTAGTATATCTAAGATAGTAGAGATACTACATTTAAACGAGTCAGAACTCTCTTTTTAAACTCCTATTCTCTGTCATTCAAGTGTTGTTGTTGGATTTTTAGAGGTCTCTTGTTGTTATTGCACACTTTGTTTATATCTTTTTGCATTTCCAAGATTTCTGTTAAACTTACCATTTTGATCTATTTCTTTTACCTAAACTGCGTTTTTGTTTGATTGCTTTTTCAGGTGATGATGATGAAATTCCACAGGAACTACTCTTAGGAAAACATCAGCTTAATGAGCTTGGCAGTGAATCCGCTAAAATTAAAGCAATGGGTATAATGGATAAGGTATCTCAGTAAAGTAAAATTGAAAAAACTTGATTAAAGCTAGCATTTGAAATTAAAGTTTTCAGGGTAAATTCCAAAATTTGCAAAAAGTAATTAGCAGCTGGTTGCCTTCTCAATTCTACATGAATTCTTTCTTTCAAAAATGTTGAATAAAATAAATATTCTGCAAATTACTCTAAAAAGATATTAGTGTTGAAAGAGTAATGGACGTTGATTTTCTTCACTGTTAATTTTTTTCATTTTCTCAAATATATCCATTATTTAAATGTGCAAATACAATACATTTTTGGACACTGCTGTGGTCATTTAGGGTTGTGAAAGAGTAAAAGTGCAATTTCAACACATTACTTCTCATACTGTAAAATGTTGTAATTTTTGTTAATAAATACAAAGCCTCGTTGCTGTAGGTTTTTATGAGTTGTCTTTAGTCTCATTGCTCTAGTGGAACAGCAGAGTATTTTTTAAGTCATTTAGTACAATTTTAAGACAGTTTCTCCCTTCTCTACCAACCGGATCCTGGCTTACACAAAATTATACAACATTACTCTTAGTTTTCTAGTCCATAATGTAGAAATAAGAATTTTTTTCTTTAAGAACAGTAAAAGGGCCGGCGCCGCGGCTCACTAGGCTAATCCTCCGCCTAGCGGCGCCGGCACACGGGGTTCTAGTCCCGGTTGGGGCGCCGGATTCTGTCCCGGTTGCCCCTCTTCCAGGCCAGCTCTCTGCTGTGGCCAGGGAGTGCAGTGGAGGATGGCCCAGGTGCTTGGGCCCTGCACCCCATGGGAGACCAGGAAAAGCACCTGGTTCCTGGCTCCTGCCATCGGATCAGTGCGGTGCGCCGGCCGCAGCGCGCTGGCCGCGGCGGCCATTGGAGGGTGAACCAACGGCAAAGGAAGACCTTTCTCTCTGTCTCTCTCTCTCACTGTCCACTCTGCCTGTCAAAAAATAAAAAAATAAAAAAAAAAAAAGAACAGTAAAAGAATTAATGAAAGAGTGTGATGACTTGGGGCTGGCACTGTGGCTTACTTGGTTAATCCTCTGCCTGCGGTACTGGCATCCATATGGGCACCGGGTTCTAGTCCCGGTTGCTACTCTTCCAGTCCAGCTCTCTGCTGTGGCCTGGGAGGGCAGTGGAGGATGACCCAAGTGCTTGAGCCCTGCATCCACATGGGAGACCAGGAAAAAGCTCCTGGCTCCTGGGTTCATATCGGTGTAGCGCCGGCTGTAGCGGCCATTTGGGGGATGAACCAACGGAAAGAAGACCTTTCTCTCTTTCTCTCACTATCTATAACTCTACCTGTCAAGTAAATTAAAAAAAATTAAAATTTTTTTTGAAAAGTGTGATTACTTGTGGAGTTGATTCAAAACAATTTTATCCTGGAAAAAAATTTTTTCCATATTTTTATTTATTTGTTTGAAAGGCAGAGTCACAGAAAAACTGAATTTCCATCCCCTGAATGGCTATAATAGCAGGGGCTGGGCCAGGCTGAAGCCAGGAGCCAGGAACTCCTTCCCAGTCTCTCACCTGAGTAGCAAGAACTAGAATACTTGACCCATTATCTGCTGCTTCCTGAGCACATTAGCAGGGAGCTGAAATGGAAGCAGTGTATTTGGGACTCAAGCCAGTACTCCCATAAGGAATGCCACCAACCCTAAGCAATGACTTAACCCTTTGTACCAAAATGCTTACCCCTATTTTTTGATGTTCTTGCATACCTTAAATACAATTGTTCCTTGTGTTAATTTGTTTAAATATTGCCTGTATTCTAGGTAATGAATGTGCCATGGATTGTTTCAGTCATATAAACTACCTAATTAATGGAGGATTAATGTGCTGGTCACAGTGATTTACTATGTCTATTTAGGGGTACATTGATTAATTTTATGTATAGGGTCATGTCAGCAGTTTTCTGAGATTCCATTGCCAATCTTAGGGATTTATGTGATAAATTCCATAATTACATATATTTAATATGTTAACTATTTCAAAAGGTAAATTTGCTGAGCATTTTTGAAGTATAGAAATTTTGTCAAAAATCTCAGTAGTTTTAATCTGTTATGAAATAATTAAAACAATATTTAGCCGGCACCACAGCTCACTTGGCTAATCCTCCGCCTGTGGCACTGGCACCCCAGGTTCTAGTCCCGGTCAGGGTGCTGGATTCTGTCCCAATTGCTCCTCTTCCAGTCCAGCTCTCTGCTGTGGCCCAGGAAGGCAGTGGAGGATGGCCCAAGTGCTTGGTCCCCTGCACCCTCATGGGAGACCAGGAGGAAGCACCTGGCTCCTGGCTTTGGATCGGCGCAGCACCAGCCGTAGCGGCCATTTTGAGGGGTGAACCAATGGAAGGAAGACCTTTCTCTCTGTCTCTCTCACACTGTCTACTCTGCCTGTCAAAAAAAAAATATTTCTTGCCGGCGCCGTGGCTCAATAGGCTAATCCTCCACCTTGCGGCGCCGGCACACCGGGTTCTAGTCCCGGTTGGGGCGCCGGATTCTGTCCCGGTTGCCCCTCTTCCAGGCCAGCTCTCTGCTATGGCCAGGGAGTGCAGTGGAGGATGGCCCAGGTGCTTGGGCCCTGCACCCCATGGGAGACCAGGAAAAGCACCTGGATCCTGGCTCCTGCCATCGGATCAGCGCGGTGCGCCGGCTGCAGCGGCGGCCATTGGAGGGTGATCCAACGGCAAAGGAAGACCTTTCTCTCTCTGTCTCTCTCTCACTGTCCACTCTGCCTGTCAAAAAAAAAAAAAAAAAATATTTCTATACATCACATGATTAATCAAATTGGACTTAATATCAGTTATTCTTTTGATCTCCCATCGTGCTCTGCATGGGGTTGATTTGGTTGAATGTCCTAGAACCATGCCAGATATCTAAAAAGAGTACTATTCATTCAATCAAGAGAGTATGGGTACCATTGACTCCTGACAGAAACTCCAAATATAGGATAATTTTTTGAAAGCATCCCATGTAAGAAGCTAAATAGTTATTTTAAAAGATACCTGCTAACTAAAGCAGTGTTAAACATTCATAACTTTTATCATTTGCAATTTTCATGCTTCATCTTGGGTTTTAAGAAACTTGCTGAATAACCTGATAGTGTGGAAGCCATGTGATCTTTAAATCAACAGATTACATCTTCAGTGTGTGCATATGTGTTTATATGCTCAGTGTCAGTGTCACAAGAAGAGAGGTAGGGGCTGGCGTTGTGGCCTAATGGGTTAAGTTACTGCCTGCAATGCTGGCATCCCATATGGGTATCAGCTTCTCTGCTTCTAGTCCCACTCCCTGATAATGTGCCTGGGAAAGCCATGGAAGATGACCCAAGTCCTTGTGACCCTGCAACCCACCTGGGAGACTCAGAGGAAGCTCCTGGCTCCTAACTTCTGCCTGGCCCAGCCCAGCCTCTTGCAGCCATTTGGGAATGAGCCAGCAGATGGAAGATATTTCTCTCTCTCTTTCTCTCTTTTTCTCTCTCTCTCTCCTCTCTGTAACTTTGCCTTTCAGATAAATCAAAAAAAAATTTTTTTTTTAAAAAGAGAGGTGTAGACTTCAGTACAAATTCAGTGTATTTAAAGATAAATGGGGGCTGGCACTGTGGCGTAGAGGGTTAAAGCCCCAGCCTGCAGCACTGGCATCCCATATGGCCACTGATTCAAATCCCAGCTGCTCCTCTCCTGATCCAGCTCTCTGCTATGGCCTGGGAAAGCAGTGGAGGATGACCCAACTCCTTGGGCCCCAGCACTCTTGTGGGGGACTGGGAGGAAGCTCCTGGTTCCTGGCTTCGGATCAGCTCAGCTCTGGCCATTGTGGTCATTAGTGAACCAGCAGAATGGAAGACCTCTCTCTCTCTCTGGCTCTGCCTCTCTCTGTGGCACTTTCAAATAAATAAATAAATAAATAATTTTTAAAAAGATAAGTGGTATGAGTTGGCTGGTAGTATACACATGTGGCTATACTGCGTTACTTTGTTTTCCACAAACAACTGATTAATTCTTTCACATAATTCAACTTGAATAGAGCTTCTAAGGGGGAAGTTCCACACACATACACTCTTCAACAGGGTAGTAAAGTTTTATCTTTCATAGCCCAGAGGGAATAATTGTACAGAATGTTTCTTGAATAATTTGTTTTACCAATAATTGATAAAAGAATTTATATTGTCATTTTAGCTTTCAACTGACAAAACTGTGAAAGTCCTAAATATCTTAGAGAAGAATATTCAAGATGGGTCAAAGCTTTCCACTTTGTTAAATCATGTAAGTGTAAAATCTATATTGTTGATTTAATTTTTAAGCCACTTTGTTTTATGGGGAAAATGCCACATATCATTGGTTTGAACTTGTTACCACAAATTGCGAGTTACATTCATTAACATTGCTAATAGAATTTTACTTTTAGCAATTAAAAATTGTTACACTTTGTCAATTTACAGCTTTGATATAAAGACAAAGACATTTAAATTTATTTAACTTAGAAAAAATTCTTTGTTCTTTGTCAAAAAACTATTCTTTAATCTCTGAATTATTTATGCTTTTCCTTGTATAATTGTATGAAATGTATGTGTTTAAAATTTCCTTTCACTTGTGAGGTAATAGTAGATAAGTAATTCTTTTTGTTGACCTTCCCTAGGGAAATACTGGAAACCTTTTGCTGATTCTTAATGTACACTAAAGCGCTATTCCTTATATATCATTTGAATACAGAGCTCAAACTGGGGTTGAACAGGTTAAATGAATGAATTCATACAAAGTAGTTAAAACAGTATCTGGTACATTGTAACTTCTAAGTAAATGTTAACTGCAACTGTTCTACATTTTAATGTGTTTATGTCAGAAGCAGTAATAACATGGTTGCAGTGGTTTATAAATTAAATTTTCTGGAACTTGCCTTCCTAGCACTGTAATAGCCTATTTTAAATTGCATATGTGTCAAATTGATCTTAATATCTCTAATGTTAATGAACATTAATGCTTATTGGCGTTTAGTAGAAGAGATTTTCTTTAAGCACAGAAAATTATATTGTCTAGAAATAACCACTTCTCATTTATACATATGTACCAAAGTACTTAAAAATTGTAAAATCTCGGCCAGTGCCGCGGCTCAATAGGTTAATCCTCCGCCTGTGGCACTGGCACACCAGGTTCTAGTCCCAGTCAGGGCGCCGGATTCTGTCCCGGTTGCCCCTCTTCCAGGGCAACTCTCTGCTGTGGCCCGGGAGTGCAGTGGAGGATGGCTCAAGTCCTTGGGTCCTACACCTGCATGGGAGACCAGGAGAGGCACCTGACTCCTGGCTTCAGATTAGCGCGGTGCGCTGGCCACAGCGGCCATTGGAGGGTGAACCAATGGTAAAGGAAGACCTTTCTCTCTGTCTCTCTCTCTCACTGTCCACTCTACCTGTCCAAAACAAACAAACAAACAAAAAAAACCTGTAAAATCTACAATATCATTTATTCTGTTTTTGATGAACTTTTGAAGTCCTCTCATATTTAGTACATGTACTTTATTTTATGAGAGAAATGTTAGTGTTTACAGGAGCCAGCCACATGGGGTAAAATATGTAGAAAAGTAATCTCTGATGGTAGTTTTCTGAATTGGTTTTTGGATCATACAAAGTTAAATACTTTTCCAGGAAATTGTGGTAAATATCAGTAATCTAGAGTTCTGGAAAGGTGGCTGAGTCACATGGAATTATTTTTATTCCTTAAAACCTTAGCACTACCTAAAATGTTATAGATAGCCTTAATGTTCAGTATGAATCATGAACCTCCTTAACGGACTCTTCCAAAGAGTAATTTTAATCTCAAAGTCAAACTACTTAATCTTTTTTTTTAAGTATGCATGTAATTTAAACAGTAAGAAAAAAGAAAGCTAGAGGGGAAAAGGTAATCAAGTTTTTAAGCATTATTGATTATAAAGTCCCTCTGCTTTACAAATATGTATTTTTATTTGTTTACTTCCCAGTATATAAACTTTTAAAAGCATGTAAATGGAAGTAATCCCAGAATATAAAGCTGATATTTCATTTAAAAAGGATACAATAGAAACATTTTCACTTTAATAGTAAGACTAAAAGCACTCCCCAATTGTAATGTCAGGTTGCTGATTTATAATGTAAAATGAAGTCTTCAGAAGTCTGTGTTATACCACTTTTTAATCCCAGTTTTAAAAATAGTGCTTTAAAAAAAAGGTGATTAAGCATGATCAAGTCAACAACTTTTTATTACCTCAAAATAAAGTATCTGGGTTTTACTGTTGTAATTTTTGCTTTGGTCTGACAATCACAAGCAAACATTATTTTTTTTCTAACTATCATGTTTACATGCAAAGTACAGAATTAATTTGTATGTGGTTATGGTTATAAGCTAAATTCTTAGATTTGGTTAAGACTCATAAAAGGTAAAAGTAACTATAATTGTGTTTGGAGAGTCATCTAGTGGTGAAATTCATAGAATATATCATTTTTGAAAATACTGAAGCAAAAATTTTGCTTAAAGTAATATTGGGATTTGTATTTAGTTCCAGGTTTCTATAAAGAGTAAACATATCAAAATTCTGTTTTCCATCATGAAAATCAAATACACCATTGTTTAATTTATATTTTCAACTGATAAGTGGGTTTATTTTCATGTTATTAACATCGTGCTGTTTTATAGAATAACGATACTGAAGAAGAAGAAAGATTGTGGAGAGACCTTATTATGGAAAGAGTCACAAAATCAGCAGATGCTTGTCTTACAACTATCAACATTATGACATCCCCTAACATGCCAAAAGCTGTATACATTGAGGATGTAATTGAAAGGGTTATACAGTACACTAAATTTCATTTGCAGAATACACTTTATCCCCAGTATGATCCTGTTTACAGATTAGATCCTCATGGAGGTTAGTTTGCTCTTTTATGTTGATGATTTCTTTATATTATAAATATTAAAATGACACAAATTATTATATTATATAAATTGTAATGAACACTGACTTTGATTTTTGGATTTGTCTAGAATATGTAACTATTAAGTATAGTACTTGATCAATTATAAATTTTTTAGCAACTACAAGTTGGAACATCCCTAAACCAAAAGTCCAATATGTTTTGAATTTTCAGATTAAGGATGCTCAACTGGTAAAATCTATATATATATTCCAAAAGGGATATTAACTTGTGTTATAGAATTTACAGGGAGTCTGGCGCTGTGGCCTAGCAGGTAAAGCCACCGCCTGCAGTGCTGGCATCCCTTATGGGCACCAATTCGAATCCCAGCTGCTCCTCTTCTGATCCAGCTCTCTGCTATGGCCTGGGATAGCAGTAGAAGATGGCCCAAGTCCTTGGGCCCCTGCACCCTCGTGGGAGACCTGGAGGAAGCTCCTGGCTCCTGGCTTCAGATCGGTGCAGCTCCAGCCTTGTGGCCAATTGGGGAGTGAACCAGTGGATGGAAGACCTCTCTCTTTCTCTGCCTCTCCTCTCTCTGTGTAACTCTGACTTTCTAGTAAATAAATCTTTAAGAAAAAGAAGTTACAGGTATTTCTACTGGTCGAGGAAAATCCCAAATACTAGCTTCTGTTTCCGTTTATCACTCCCCCCTAACTTTACCCAAAGTGGTAGTTATTTGGATTGATTCTACGTGTATGCTCTGTATCTTTATTTCTACTTACTTATTTGAGAGAGAGAGAGAGCGCCCCCGGGTGCTGACTTATTCTTCAAATGCCCATAACACCCAAGAATTGATGGAGGCTGAAGCTAGCAGCTGAGATTTCAGTCCTAGTCTCCCACGAGACTACAGGAGCAGTCCTATTACTTGAGCCATCACTGCTGCCTCCCAGGATCTACATTAGCAGGAAGCTAGACTTGGGAGCCAGTGTCAGAGTCCACCCTAGACACTCTGATGTGGAGTGCCGTTGTATCAACTGGCACCTTAATTGCTAGACTGAGTGTGCAGCTCATTTTCTTTTGCTGTTAGCCTGTATAAATAAGCAATGAAATAGTTATTACTTCTATGTTTGAAATGAGGAACACTAAATTGAGGCCCAGGAATAATCTACATTTAATTACCTGTTTCACAATAATTGTTAGGTTAATTTAAAGCGAAATATAATCTTACTATTTTGCTGCAATGTAAAAAAATACAAATCATGATAGAGTAATACTTTAAATAGCAAGACTTTAGTAGCTGCTGAAATGTGCTGTTATATTATGTTACAAGTATTTCTCTTTCAGTAACCAGCTTTATTAAAAAGATTGCATTTTTATGTAGCTAAAACCATTGTGTTCTCTTAATTTAAAAAAATGTTATTTTTCTTGTCTTGAATTTTTTTTTTCATTTTAGGAGGCTTATTAAGTTCAAAGGCCAAACGGGCTAAGTGTTCTACTCATAAACAAAGAGTAATAGTAATGCTTTATAACAAAGTATGTGATATTGTTAGCAGCTTATCAGAATTACTAGAGATACAACTTCTTACAGACACGACAATTCTTCAGGTGAGGGTTTCTTTTTTTTTTTTAAGCATTTTGTATATTTCTAGACAGAATGATTTAAGAATAGAGGATCTGATTAAATCTGGTATAACCTTGCTTACTGAATAGTAATACCAGCATTATGTTAACTTTTCCTGTTTAGTGTAATATCTAAGTTGGAAAATAAAAGTTCAGAGGAGTTTAATAAGAAACATTTTGGGCAGAAGGCAGGTGAATATAGTGTGATTTTCAAACTTTGCATTCTTTGAAAGATATCCGTTACACTATGTATTTTCATCCAAGATAGTGAGATGTTTTTTGTTTTTTTATATTCCTATGCCATTTATAAATCCAAAAGATGACTTCTAGAGGAATGACAGCTGTGAATCAGGATACGTTGTATATGTGCTAATGTGCTTGAGGATGAAGGGAAACAAAGAAAGGAAATTAGCTTAGGTGAGGGAACAGAAGATAGCCTCTTAATGTTTTCCTGTAAGTTCATGAATATCTTGAATTTGGTAATATAGAATGTTACTAAAATTACCTAAAGATGTCTACTAATTGCTGTTTCTCTACATTCTCCCCAGGTTTCATCAATGGGAATTACACCATTTTTTGTGGAAAATGTCAGTGAACTACAATTGTGCGCCATTAAATTAGTTACCGCAGTAAGTATTTTTAGTTACTCTCTTCCTTAAAGTAACATTAATGTCAATTAATCTAAACTTTAAAAAAAATGCAGATTCCTAGTTTCTAGTAGATTCATTTCAGTACTGAGTCTTACTAGATTTTTATAAACTGAAGTTTCATTTTTCTGTACCATGAATTTGTTCAGTTATTCTGTTTTTGTCAAATTTGAAAAACTTACGAATATTTAAAAATATTCCAGTTAACAGTTCCTTAATATTTTAATAAATCAGAATGGTTTAAAATCATACCTTTTCTTGCTTTCTATACTCAAGATATCCTGCTCTTCTAATGAAATTAGTATGTTCTTTGACTTTTATAAAAAATATTGTAGTTAATGGCCGAAAATTAGAGCAAATTATCTGAAGTCATTACTACAGAAAAAGTGGAAACATTTTCATTCTAAATGGCAAATGCTTTCTACCACATTATCATATCATTTGCTTTTTATTAGTTGAATGTGTTTAATTTGGAATCTTATACTTCCTAAACAGGTATTCTCAAGATATGAAAAGCATAGGCAGTTAATTTTGGAAGAAATTTTTACTTCACTTGCAAGATTACCGACTAGCAAGAGGAGTTTGAGGAACTTCAGGTAACTAATTGACTGAAAAGATCAAGTATACAAAAGAATTCCATTATATCGTTGCCATCAAACTTGACTCTTCATGTCTGTCTGATTTATATTTTACCAATAAAATAAGGGTTCAGTCAGGACAGCATGAAAAATAACTAATACAATGACATCTTTGGGAAACAAAGAAGTTCAATAATCCTCAGTTGCAAAGATCTATGACAGTGTTTTTCAATCTTGTGACATTTTGGACAAGGTCATACTTTGTTCTACAGGACTGTCCTGTGCCTTACAGGATGCTACCAGCATCCCCGATCTAAGCACTAGATGCCCACACCTTTTCCAGTTGTGAGAACCAAACTGGAAATCAAAATCTTCCCTGGTTAAGAATCACTGGTTTGAGGGCCAGCACTGTGGTATAGCAGGCAGGTATCCCATATGGGAACCGGGTTGAGTCCCAGCTGCTCTACTTCTGATCCAGCTCCCTGCTAATAGACCTGGGAAAGCAGCAAAAGATGGCTCAAGTGCTTGGGCCTCTGCACCCAAGTGGGAGACCTGGAAGAAGCTCCTGGCTTCAGACAGCCCAGCTCTGGCCTTTGCAGCTATTTGAACCAGTGTCTGTCTCTTCCTTTCTTACTTTGTAATGCTCCATTTGAAATAAATAAATAAATATTAAAAAAAAAAAGGAATCACTATTTTATGAAAAGAGAAATAGAATCATAATAGTTCACAGGGTGTTTTATAAGCCAAATTAAGGATATTGAACTTAATTATTTGTAATGATAAGCCATTAAATGATCTATTTTTAAAGAAGAGCTAAAAGACTAACAGCAGTATAGAGAATAGACATGGGGATTAAATGCTTTAATGAGTCAGCACGTTATAACTAAATAGTATTACTTACTGCTATGGTAAGCATTATCATCTTTGCCAGCACAAGTAATTATAATATTCCTAAGTAAGTGATGAAATGTGTTGACCTGGCTTATTTATTTGAAAGAGTTACAGAGAGAGGTAGAGACAGAGAGGTCTTCCATCTGCTGATTCACTTCCCAAATGGTGGCAATGGCTGGAGATGCACTGATCCAAAGCTAGGAGCCAGGAGCTTCCTCCAGGTCTCCCACAAGAGTTCAGGGGCCCAAGGACTTGGCCGTCCTCTACTGCTTTCCCAGGCCATAGCAGAGAGCTGGATTGGAAGAGGAGTAGCCGGGACATGAACCGGCACTCATATGGGATGCTGGCACTTCAGGCCAGGGCTTTAACCTGCTGCACCATAGCACCAGCTGCTTAAATTGCTTTTAAAGTCTGTTTTCTTTGAAATAATTAACTTTTTCATATCCATTTTTTGGACTAAATGTGTATAGATAAATATCTATCGTCTGGTAAACCTAATGAAACCATCAGCATATGAACAGATTTTTACCTTTCTACAATATCAATACAATACAAAACTTGAAAATTGTTTTTTCATAATCTGCTGTTGACCTCATACTTGAGCATGGGTGATTAAGAACTGACTGTGACTACACATTCCTATCAGCACATGGAATGTTCTCTAGGATTGACTACAAATCAAGTCTCAACAAATTTAAGATTTAAGTAGTACCATTTATCTTCTCAGACCATAAAAAAATAAAACCAGAAAACAACAAGAAGAACAATAGAACACTATAAATACTTGCAAATTAAACAACGTACTACCGACTGATCAGGGGGTCATTGAAGAATTTGAAAAGGAATAAACTTTCTTGAAATAAAAATAGAACATTATCAAAACCTGGGGAATACAGCAAAATCAGTATTAAGATAGGAGTGTTTCAGCAGTAAGTGCTTACATTAAAAAAAAATGAAAAATTCTTTAAATTAAGGATCTAATGATGCATCTTAAAGACTTAGAAAAAGAAAAACAAACCAAAATCAGCAAAAGGTGAGAAATTATAAGAATCAGACCAGAAATTAATGAAATTGAAACTAAAAATAAAAATAAAAAAGATCAGCAAAACAAAAAGTTGTTTTTGAGAACATAAACAAAATGGATAAACCTCTATCCAGAATAACAAAGAAAAAGAAAGAGACTCAGAATTAGTGATGAAAAAAGAAACATTATAACCAAAACCACTGAAATACATAGGATCATAAGAAACTAATATGAAGAACTATATGCTAATAAACTAGAATACCTCGAAGAAATGAATATGACCTACCAAGATTACATCAGGAAGATATAGACAATCTAAACAGATCCCTAACAAGCAATGACACTGAAGCAGTGATCAAATTCTTCCATCAGTGAAAGGTTGGAGACCTGAGCTTTTACTACTGAATTCTACATAACATTCAGAGAGGAAGTAACTTCAGTACTCTTCAAACTATTCCAAAATTGTTCTGGATAGAACTGTGCCAAACTCATTTTATGAGGTCAACATTGATACCCAAACCAAACAAAGACACAACAGGTAAAGAAAACTACAGACCTATATCCTTAATGAACATAGGTGCAAAAGGTTCTCAGTGAGATACTAGCAAATCAAATCCAAAACTACATCAAAAAGATCACTACATCATGATTAGGTGGGATTTATACCATAAATGCAAGGGTGAGTCAACATTCGTAAATCAATAAATGTCATAAATCCTATCAGTAGAATGAAGAACAAAAATTAGATGGTTATCTCAGTAGATGCAGAGAAACCATTTGATAACATTCAACACCCCTTCATGAAAAAACCCTTACAAATAAAGTATAGAAGGAACAGTCCTCAAAATTATAAAGGCTATATATCACAAACCAACAGCAAATATACTGAATGGGGAAAAGCGGAAAGCATTTCCTTTCAGATCTGAAACAAGACAAGGATGTCTACACTTTTTTTTTAAAGCTTTATTTATTTATTTGAAAGAGTTAAGACAGAGAGAGAAAGAGGTCTTCCATCCGATGGTTCACTCCCCAATTAGCCGCAATGGCATGAGCTGCACCAATCTGAAGCCAGAAGCCAGGAGCTTCTTCCAGGTCTCCCACACAGGTGCAGGGGTCGAAGGACTTGGGCCATCTTCTGCTATCCCAGGCCATAGCAGAGAGCTGGATCAGAAGTGGAGCAGCTGGGAGTAGAACCAGCACTCATATGGAATGCTGGCGCTTCAGGCCAAGGTGTTAACCCGCTGTGCCACAGACCCAGCCCTGGATGTATACACTTCTGCCATTCTTCTTCAGTGTGGTACTAGAAGTTTTAGCAAGGGCAATTAAGGAAGAGAAAGAAATAAAGCCATCAGAAATGAGAATGAGAAAGTCAGGTTATCCGTGTTTGCAGATAACATATTGAACATGGAAAAGCCTAAAGTCTCCTTCAGAAGCTGTTAGAATTGATAAACCAATTCAGTAAAGTTTCAGATTATAAAATAAACATAACCGTAGCTTTTTTGTATACTAATGATGAACTCACAGAAAGAATAATCAAGAAATACTGTTCACAATAGCCACAGAAAATCAGCTACTTAAGAGTAAATTTAACTGAAGAAGTCAAAGATCTTTACAATGAAAATTATCAAATATGGTGAAACAAACCATCAATGACCCAAAAAAAGAAATATATTCCTTGCTCATGGATCAGAAGAATCAATATCACTAAAATGCCTATACATATATATATATATATATATATATATATATATATATATATATATTTGAGAGGTAGAGTTACAGACAGAACGGTCTTCCGTTGGTTCACTCCTCAAATGGCCACAATGACCGGAACCGCGCCAATCCGAAGCTAGGAGCCAGGTGCCTCCTCCTGGCCATCTTCCACTGCTTTTCCAGGCCGCAGCAGAGAGCTGGATTGGAAGAGGAACAGCCAGGACTCGAACCGGCACCCATATGGGATGCCAGCGCTGCAGGCGGAGGATTAACCTACTGCACTACAGTGCCTGCCCCATGCCTATACTTCTTGAAGCAATCTATAAATTGAATGCAATCTCTTTCAAAATACCAATGACATTCTTCACAGAATTATAAAAAAAAAATCTAAAATTCATATGGAATCACAAAAGACCTAGAACAGCCAAAGCAATCCTAGATAAGAAAAATCAAGCTAGAGGCATTAAAATACCTAATGTCAAAGTATTCTACAAGGCTGTAGTAATAAAAACAGCATGGTACTGGCATGAAAACCCATACACAGATCAATGGAACAGAAAAGAGAGCCCAGAACTTAATCTACATAAATACAGCCAACCGATTTTTGACAAAAGTGCTCAGACCATACAGTAGAGTAAGGATAATCTCTTGAACAAATGGTGCTGGCAAAACTGGATATATACTGGGGCAAGCACTGTGGCGTAGCAGGTGGGGCTGCCACCTGCAATGCTGGCATCCCATGTGGGCACTGGTTCGAGTCCCAGCTGCTCCACTTCCAATCCAGCTCTCTGCTATGGCCTGGGAAGGCAGTGGAGGATGGCCCAAGTCCTTCAACCCCTGCACCTGCATGGGAGACCTGGAGGAGGTTCCTGACTCCTGGCTTTGGATGAGCTCAGCTTTGGCTGTTGCAGCCATCTGGGAAGTGAACCAGTGAATGGAAGACCCCTTTCTCTCTCTGCCTATTCTGCTCTGTGGCTTTGCCTTGCAAATAAATAAATAAAGTCTTTAATAAAAAAAACTGAATATATGTGTGTGTATGGAGAAGAATGAAATTAGATCACTACCTCTCACTATATACAAAAATCAACTCAAGATGAATCAAAGATTTAAATCTAATACCTGAGACTATGAAGTTCCTGGAAGAAAATGTAGGGGAAACACTCCAAGACATTGGTGTAGGGGATGACTTCTTTGATAAGAGCCTCAAAGCACAGGCAAGAAAAACAAAACTAAACAAATGGGAGTATATGAAACTTTTTTACAGCAAAGGAAATGATCAATAGAGTGAAGAAACATCCGATAGAATGAGAAAAAATATTTGCAAACCACCTATTTCACAGAGGATTAATATCCCAAATATATCAGAAACTTTAAAAACTCAACAACGATAAAGCAACCAGTCCACTTAAGAAATGGGCAAAGGACTACAACAGACAGTTCTCAAAAAAAGAAATACAAATGGCCAATAAATACCTGAAAAAATGCTTGACACCAATAGCCATCATAGAAATGCAAATCAAAACCACAGTAAGATAACACCTCACCTCTCTAGAATGGCTGAAATCCAAACATAGAGTTAACAAATGCTGGTAAGGATGTGGACAAGGGGGAACACTTAAACACTGTTGGTGGGAATGTAAATCAGTGCAGTCACTGTGGAAAACAGTGTGGAGATTTCTCAAAAAACTAGAAATAGACTAACTCTAAGATTCAGCTATCCCGCTGCTGGATATGTATCCAAAAAACTTGATCACAGTGAATCAAAGAGATACCTGCACCATCATGTTTATAGCAGCATTGTTTGTGATACTCATAATGTGGGTTCAGCCAAGGTGTCAATCATCAGATAAATGGGTAAAGAAAATATGGATACACACATACACACACAATGGAGTATTATTCAGCTATTAAAAAGAATGATATTGTGCCACTTGCTGCAAAATCAGCAGAACTGGAGGACATCATGTTGAGTGGAATAAGCCAGACCCAGAAAAACAAATATTGCATGTTCTCCCTTATAAGTGAGAGCTAAAATTAAAAAAATAAGCAAACAAAGAAAAACAGAAAAAAAAATGTCTGTGTGTGTCAGTATTGCTGCAAATATAGTTTTGTAAAATTTTGTTTTATAACTGTCAAACTAATGGTTAAGAATATTGTATAGTTTTTTAAAATAAAATATTTATTTATTTATTTATTTGAAAGGCAGAGAGGCAGAGAGAGAGAGCATGCGTTTCCATCCTCTGGTTCACTCCCCTGATGACTGCAACAGCTGGAGCCTGGCCAGTCCAAAGCCAGGAGCCATATGGGGCGCCCATATGGGATGCTGGCATTGCAGGTGGAGGCTTTACCTGCTACACCACAGAGACAGCCCATATACTACTATAGTACTAATGATCTATGATTTCTTTAAAATTTGCTATATGTGAGTGAAATGATAATTTCCCATTGAATTACTGTTGAAAGCCCTTGCCTGGGTCTTTGTGCTTTTTACTTTTAAGCTTCTTAATCAGTAAAGCAGTAAGCCTTTTATTGTAATGCAAATAAAAATGTTATCTAAAAGAGGGGGGCAAGGGAGGAAAGGAACATCATTATATCTTACAATTGCATGTACAAATCACATTGGATCTGTTAAAAACTAATAAAAATTTAAATAAATAAATCCTGCTCTCCCAAAAAAAAAAAAAAAAGCCTGACACATTTTAGTACTGGAGTTAGAAAATGAATACCAGAAGATATGGGCATTTGGAAACATTTAAGACTTGCTTTTTTTTTTTTTTTTAAGTTTGTTTATTTATTTATTTTTGACAGAGTGGACAGTGAGAGAGAGAGAGAAAACAGAAAGGTCTTACTTTGCCATTGGTTCACCCTCCAATGGCCACCGCGGCCAGCGCGCTGCAGCCGGCGCACCGCGCTGATCTGAAGGCAGGAGCCAGGTGCTTCTCCTGGTCTCCCATGGAGTGCAGGGCCCAAGCACTTGGGCCATCCTCCACTGCACTCCCTGGCCACAGCAGAGAGCTGGCCTGGAAGAGGGGCAACCGGGACAGAATCCAGTGCCCCGGCCAGGACTAGAACCCGGTGTGCCGGCACCGCAAGGCAGAGGATTAGCCTTTTTTTTTTTTTTTTTTTTTTTTTTTTTTTTTTTTTTTTTTTTGACAGGCAGAGTGGACAGTGAGAGAGAGAGACAGAGAGAAAGGTCTTCCTTTTGCCGTTGGTTCACCCTCCAATGGCCGCCGCGGCCGGCGCGCTGCGGCCGGCGCACCGCGCTGATCCGATGGCAGGAGCCAGGAGCCAGGTGCTTTTCCTGGTCTCCCATGGGGTGCAGGGCCCAAGCACCTGGGCCATCCTCCACTGCACTCCCTGGCCACAGCAGAGGGCTGGCCTGGAAGAGGGGCAACCGGGACAGAATCCGGCGCCCCGACCGGGACTAGAGCCTGGTGTGCCGGCGCCGCTAGGCGGAGGATTAGCCTAGTGAGCCGCGGCGCCGGCCTAGTTTATTTATTTTTATATAAATAAGCAGAGTTACAGAGGGAACGACGGGGAGATCTTCCATCCACTGATTGACTCCCCAAATGGCCTTAATGGCCAGTGCTGGGACAAGACAAAACCAGGAGCCAAAAGCTTCACCCGGGTCTCCCACATGGGTACAGAGGTCCAAAGACTTGGGCCATCTTCCCCTGCTTTCCCAGCCACATTAGCAGGGTGCTGGATCAAAGGAGCAATCTGGACTCAAACCAATGTCCATGTAGGATGCCAGAGTCGCAGACGGTGGCTTAACCTGTGATTATTTCTAAAGGCAATTTAAAAAAAAATTTTTTTTAAAGATTCATTTTATTTATTTGAAAGAGTTACAGAGAGAGGTAGAGACAGAGAGAGAGGTCTTCCATCCAGTGGTTCATTCCCCAGATGGCGGCAGTGGACGGAACTGCGCCAATCCAAAGCCAGGAACCAGGAGCTTCTTCCAGGTCTCCCGTGGGGGTGCAGGGGCCCAAGGACTTGAGTCATCTTCTGCTGCTATCCAGGCCACAGCAGAGAGCTGGATTGAAGAGGAGCAGCTGGCACTAGAACTGGCACCCATATGGGATGCCGGCACTTCAGGCCAGGGCTTTAATCCCCTGTGCCACAGCACCAGCCCCTTTAAAGGCATTTTAAGGGTGGGCTTTGTTGCAGTGGTTAAGGTACCACTTGAATTGCTGACATTTCAGATGGAAATCCCTGGGTTCAGCTTCTGATTCTTCTGCTATTTCTAGCTTCCTGCTAATGTGGACTCTGGGGAGGCAGCAGCTTGTGGCTCAAGTACTTGAGTTACCCATATAGAAGACCCCAGTTGAGTTCCCAGCTTCTGGCTTTGGCCTGGTCTAGGCCCAGCTGTTTTGAGCTAGTGAGCCAGTGGATGAGAGCTAACTTTCTCTCTTTCATTTCTCTTTCCCTGCCTGCCTTTTAAATATGTAAACAATTTTTTAAAAAACAATTTTAAGAAACAAATTTTTGGCCGGCGCCGCGGCTCACTAGGCTAATCCTCCGCCTAGCGGCGCCGGCACACCGGGTTCTAGTCCCGGTCGGGGCGCCGGATTCTGTCCCGGTTGCCCCTCTTCCAGGCCGGCTCTCTGCTGTGGCCAGGGAGTGCAGTGGAGGATGGCCCAGGTGCTTGGGCCCTGCACCCCATGGGAGACCAGGAAAAGCACCTGGCTCCTGGCTCCTGGCTCCTGGCTCCTGCCATCGGATCAGCGCGGTGCGCCGGCCGCAGCGCGCCGGCCGCGGCGGCCATTGGAGGGTGAACCAACGGCAAAGGAAGACCTTTCTCTCTGTCTCTCTCTCTCACTGTCCACTCTGCCTGTCAAAAAAAAAAAAAAAAAAAAAAAAAAAAAAAAAAAAAAAAAAAAAAAACAAATTTTTGCTATAAATTTTATTAAGTGCATGCTTTAGGCTAGAACTTTGTATTACATTCTGTATTTTTTTCTTTCACATTTCAATTATCTGAAACACATATACATTTACTTGATACTCTAATTTATAAAAAATAAACATAAAAATATTATTATAAGTACTAAAGGTAATGCCCAGAAATGTTAGTAAAGAAAATATCCTAAAACTTTAAGGTGGTAGTTGACATGTAAAATGATTTTCTTCATACTTCATATAATTTAAATTGTTTCTTATTCATTAAAGGTTAAACAGTAGTGATATGGATGGAGAACCTATGTATATCCAGATGGTTACAGCACTGGTTTTACAGCTTATTCAGTGTGTAGTACACTTACCATCATCAGAGAAGGACTCTAATTCAGAAGAGGATTCAAATAAAAAGGTAAGGAAAGCTTTAAAGGTTTTATAACTTTGTACTTTTATGTAAGGAAACACCTATATTCTTTGTCAGAAAACTAAATTTCTTAATTAAGAGTTCATCAATGTACTTTAGGCTTCTTGTGAAATATTAGACAGCATTTTTCAGAGATTTGAATTCTAACTTAATGTCTACCACTCATGAAACAAAAATCATTTTATTGAGTTTATTCAGCTTGTTAAATATTACTGTTAGTGGTACATTAAGCCTATGATTAGAGTGGATTGAAATTTAGGAAGGATGGAGGGAGATTGAGAGAGGAAGGAGGGAAATATGGTTATCTTCTTAGAATTGTACCTATGAAGTACATGAAATCTGTTCTCCTTACATTAATAAAAATTAAAAACAAAAAACTGCTCTCTCTCAACCTCTCTCTCTCGACCTCTCTCTGTTTTTGCCCTATTTTTTGTTCCCCCCCCTCTCCAGCATGTCGGGTTTCCCCCACCCAACAATAAACCTTTCCTTCAAAAAACAAAAACTGAGATGGTACTACTTAACAAGCCTGCCATACCGGTTTGTAAGACTCAAGTGACAAATCTGTTTTGTTACAGCCAAGTTTAAATATATTTAGTAGTTATTTCTACACTTAATTATAAAATATAATAAGTAGTAAAGTAAATATTGTCCAAGGAGTTGAGACCATCTTTGAATTTTCCCCTTCCAAGCCCATTGTTCTGTCTTTAGTTTTTTCTTCCTTACTCTTAGTAACTTATATCATGAGTATGTTTATCCCCTTCCATTTATTTATTTGCATAAATTTGATGGCAGATCATTATGTTCTCTTTTTTTAAGTTTTTATTTATTTGAGAGATAGTTACAGACACAGATAGGGACTGAGACAGAGAAAGGTCTTTCATCCACTGGTTCACTCCCCAAATGACTACAATAGCCGGAACTGGGACAATCCGAAGCCAGGAACCAGGAGCTTCTTTCAGATCTCCCACGCAAGTGCAGAAGCCTAAGCACGTGGGCCATCTGCTGCTGCTTCCCCAGGCCATAGCAGAGAGCTGGATCAAAAGAGGAGCTGCCAGGATACAAGCCAGCACCCATAGGGATGCTGGTGCTTCAGGTGGAGGCTTAGCCTACTGTGCCACAGCACCAGTTCCATGATCTTTTAAATTTACATAAATGACAGTGATGTATTTACAGCTAATTTTTTCAGTCAACATTGTTTTTAATACATATAATGTGCCAGATTGTTTTTGACTTGAGTTAAACACCTCATTTAATGGTATCACATCTTACAACACAAGTTTCTCTAAATATTCTAAGAAGTAGAATTACATGCATTAACTTTAGTGGACTTTGTCAGTTTCCTTAATGGGGTTTTCAGTTGGCATTTCTACACATTTTGATTTTACCTATTCTGATCGCTGTGAAATAGTATCATGTTGTATTTTGCATTTTCCTGGTTACTGATGAGTTTGAGCTCCTTTACCTGTATTTATTTACTCTCTGGATTTCTGCAACTATGAATTGACTATTTATATTCTAATGTTTAAATTTCTACTGAAGATGTTTAATTTTTTTAGATTACATCCCATTGTTTCATAAATTTTGAGGTTAAAATATTCTTTACAGTATTAGTTTATGCTTTTGATCCAATTTTTCTTTTTTTAAAAAATATTTATTTATTTATTTGAAAATCAGAGTTACAGAGAGGCAGAGGCAGAGAGAGAGATATCTTCATTTTCTACTGGTTCACTCCTTACAAAAAACTGCTCTCTCTCAACCTCAACATGGCCACAATAGCTGGAGCTGGGCCTATCCAAAGCCAGGAGCCAGGAGATTGTCACAGGTCTCCCATGTGGGTGCAGGGGCCCAAGCACTTGGGCCATCTTCTAATGCTTTCCCAGGCCATAGCGGAGAGCTGGATCAGAAGTAGAGCAGCTGGGACTCGAACCAGCACCCATATGGGATGCTGGCACTGTAGGTGGCGGCTTTACCACATACCACAGTACTGACCCCAATCCATTTCTTCTTGTTCCTGACCTGCAGCATAGTAAGCAGTTATTGATATTATACTTGTTAACCACATTTGTCACTTTTACATTACTTAATAAGTTAAAATAAATTCTACCAGTATTTTTAGTATTTTTATAAAATAGTAAGACATTTTTATTGTGGCTCTTCTCTTTATATAAAAACTTAATCATTTTAGTACTCAAATGTGTTACCTCTATTCTGTAATAACGTCGTAATTGCAACTAAGCCAGTTTGCTTGTTGATTATTTCTTATGTCTTTATAAATTGATTTTCCCTTCTCTAGGTTGACCAGGATGTTGTAATTACTAATTCTTATGAAACAGCTATGCGAACAGCCCAAAACTTCCTTTCTATCTTCCTTAAAAAGTAAGTTAAAATAGCATAAATCTGATTTTTATTTTCCATAGTATGGAGAATAGTTCACTTATGTAAAAGATTAATTCAGTTTTCTGCCACAGTCTGAATACTAAATACCTCTCCCTGGTCCTTAGTTTCCTGATCTGATTTAAAGTGAGACAAATTAGAATATTAAAAATCCAAAATTTTTTAATTTGCTTATAATTTAGATTCTAAATAATTAAAGTATTGGGTTGAACTTTTTTATCATTTTTTAAGCAAAATATGGTACATTTCACCTGATAGGAGTGTTTGTAGAGATTAGTTAGCCTGCATAAGAATTTAGGGTAATCTTGTAGAGAAAAGAACAGTGATGATATTTTAAAATGTGAATACTTACCAGAAAATAGTGTTAATATTAATAAATTGATTTTCTATATTTAGGGGGAAATGGCATTTAAGAAATAGATTATTTTAAACCATGTTCAGTGTACTTTCATGCCTTATTACTAGATATAGAGAAAAGAAAACCTAGTTAACAAAATTTCAGCAAGTGGGTAGACATGTCATATAAATTGACATCCTTCTTATTTGTTTTTGAACAGATGTGGTAGTAAGCAAGGTGAAGAAGATTACAGACCACTGTTTGAAAATTTTGTTCAAGACCTTCTTTCAACAGTCAATAAGCCTGAATGGCCAGCGGCTGAACTACTCCTTAGTTTGTTAGGGAGACTGTTGGTAAGAGTATAGCATTTAAAGATTATTAGATTACTAGAAGACAACATAATGAGGATATACTCTGATTCACAGATGATGAATTCTTTAAAAATGTGTAAGGAAATATGAACATTGCATCTCTTTTTTTGCATGTGCATAACTGTACACAATATTGTTGGTACTTTGTAAAAAACTTTAAAATGTTGTGAATTTTAGTGCTTTCATTTCATTACATAAGAAAACAATGTTTTAAAATATTGGGGGTGGGGCTGGTGCCGAGGCTCACTTGGTTAATCCTCCGCCTGTGGCACTGGCATCCCATATGGGCGCCGCTTCTAGTCCTGGTTGCTCCTCTTCCAGTCCAGCTCTCTGCTGTGGCCCAGGAAGGCAATGGAGGATGGCCAAATGCTTGGGTGCCTGCACCTGCATGGGAGACCAGCAGGAAGCACCTGGGTCCTGGCTTCGGATCGGCACAGCGCCAGCCATAGCAGCCATTTGGGGAGTGAACCAATGGAAGGAAGACCTTTCTCTCTGCCTCTCTCTCTGTCTCTAACTCTACCTGTCAAAAAAAATATATTGGGGGTGTGTGGAAATGTTATATTATTAAAAGCATTTCAACACTGAGTCAGAAGTTACTGTAGTTACTCAATTCAAAGCATGCAACTGATTGACATGAATTCTTTGTCGCCTTTAAGAGTATGTCTGAAAATGCAAGGCAGTTTTTAGTCCTCATATTAGGAATTGCAAAGAAATTTTGTGATTTCACTTTAAAGTACATTTGGACTTGTGCAATACAAATTTCTACAAAGCTTTTTGGATCTTAGGAGGTGTTGGTGGTATAGTGGTGAACATAGTTGCCTTCCAAAGCTTTTGGGGTCTTAACTTTCTCTGAATTGGAAAATATATTAGTACTGTCCTAAAAGTAAGATGAGTCATAGGCATCAGAATTCTGTGCTAAGAAAATTTTACCAGTTAATTTCCCATTTTGCGTAAACAGCTAAGCCTGTATTTTTAAAAAGTGACTGGGTTTTTGAGTAAATTTAATCTATAATTTTGTTAATAAATGAAAATGCTCAGACTTCAGAAAGTAAAATAAAAAAGCAAAAATCATTTTTTTACATACTACCACAAGAACAAGAAGTTTAAATTTTAAATAATAAAACATAGGTTGGGAATTTACATTAAATTGCTGTTAAAGATATATTGTTCTAAATCTACTAGCTTAATGGAAAACTACTTTATTTCCATGTTTAGGTTCATCAGTTCAGTAATAAGTCAACAGAAATGGCTTTAAGAGTGGCGTCTCTTGATTATCTTGGAACTGTCGCTGCACGACTGAGAAAAGATGCTGTTACAAGCAAAATGGATCAAGGATCTATAGAACGAATTTTAAAGCAGGTATTGAGATAAAGTATTAAAATTTCGGGATAATAGTTGGTTGCTTTGTTTAAATATTCTTGCATAGTCTTTCATTTTATAGATTGAAAATAAGATATTTCTAAAAGTGAGACTTAGGGGTGAATTATAAATTCTACTGGGAACTTCTAAATGGTTTATATAAATCCTTTGTTTACTTTCTTTTAATGAAATATTCTTATGCATGTAGAATACTATTTTGTATTTAACATAAGTTTTATTTAAATCTCTAGTTTACTGAGATGATTTTAACATGCCCTGTCAGATGGTTTTATAACTTTCAATGTTGTGTATCTTTTATATTGAGAAGTAAGGGCTTCCTTCGCCTTTATATTAGAGAATTTTCATCTTGAGGGGACATATTTTATTGCCATATTTATTCTTTTCTTTAAAGTATGGGTAAGGGAGTAGTAAAACAAAGTTATTTCAGAAAATTGATAGGAAAAAGACTGAAAAAAAAAAGAAAATATTGGGACATGGTCTCTAATCCTATCAGGTACTGCTCCTGTTTTCATTTTCTTTTTAGTTTTCCTTACATTCATAACTGTATACATTTTAGTGGAAGTACCTCTAAATTTTTTCATTTGATTTTTAAAAATAATTTCAGCCTTAAGAGTAGTGCAAAAAAACCTCCCATAAGATCTCTGCCCAAATTCCTTAATTGTTGACAATTTACAGCATTTGCTTTATCATATTCTCAGAATACACATGTATCTGGATCTTTATATGCATATTTGTTTTGTTTTTAAATTTATTTCTTTTGAAGTTAAGTTGCAGACATGATGTCACCATTACCCCTAAGTTCTCTAGTATAGTGTTTTTCAAAGTATGGTTCCCCTAGACTAGCAGCACCAATGTTGACATTATGTGGGAATTTGTTAGAAATGTAATTTCTGGGGCTGGCACTGTAGCTTAATGGGTTAAGTCACTGTGATGCCAGCATCTCTTATGGGCCCTGGTTCCACTTCCAGTCCAGCTCGTTGCTAGTGCGCCTTGGAAAGCAATGGAAGATGGCCTAAGTATTTGGGCCCTGTACCCGTATGGGTGACCCAGAAGGAGCTCCTGGCTCTTGGCTTCAGACCTGCCCAGCTGCTGCTGTTACAGCCATTTTGGGAGTAAACCAGTGGCTGAAGATCTCTCTCTCTCTCTCTTCCTCTAATTCTGCCTTTCAAAGAAATCAATCAATCTTAAAAAGAAAAGAAAGCAGCTATGCATGATTTCAGGTTTTTTTCCCCAAACATAAGTATCTTTCACTTTAATTTTTAAACAGATTTTTTGAACTACCCTCATTTGAGACTGCCATTCCTCTTCTATTTAATAGGTTACAGTGTATTGCCATCATTATTTGACTGGTGAGATCCTCTTTATGCTAGCTTTTATGACCTTTGATGTATGTGTTCCCTTTTTCTTTGAGGACTTACTTTCTATGCCATCCTATACTTCCTGACCCATCTTTTACTTTCTCTGCCCCAGCCCTTGGAGCATCTGTTTCTCCAAAGAATTGCAGTTCCTTTTTTTGGTGAATGATAATACAGATACCTTGATGTTCAGGCTATATAACTTTCAGTATTTCTTAGAGGGATCCTTGGATCTCTTACTGCTACATATAGCTGTGTAGATTGTTCTTGTTCAACCTCAGGGAGAGCATTATTCATAAATATCTTTTTGGCTCTTAGCGCATTTCTCGGTTGCCTTTGGAAATTTAGAGTTTATTCACAGTGCTATGGCCAATTTCTGAATACATCGGTCTCACTATACCCCTAGAACATGTGTTATTCAGATCTTTGCATTCTACTTACATATGTTCTAATATATTCTATAGTCCTATATATTCTACTTAAATATATATTTAGAACTTCACATGATATGGACATGAACATCAACTCAGTTGATTCCTATCTGCAGAATTCTTGATAGAACCTAAAGATAAAGTTCCTTTCTGCACCTGGATAGAAAAATAACTCACCTATTGAATATTTAATATTCTACATGAAACATCCTGTTTTCATATTAATTAAAAATAATATTTTCCTTCTACAATGTTCTTTTTAAATAATATCTCAAAGGAACATAGTCTTACAAAAATTTCAGCATTGTACAAAATATATTAATACAAATAGTTACAGTTTTCATTTATGAGATTTAAAGTTTGGAGGTGTTCTCTTTAATTCAAATAGAAAACCAGTTCCAGGGCATTCCTACTTCTGAGGATTTAACACATTGTTCTGGTAATTTTTGTTAGCTGCCAGTGTGCTGTTTAAAAGAAAGAAGGCATGTAGTTTCTGACATATTTTTAAAATAAAGAAATAGTATTTTTCTGTTTCTTCCTCTTAGTTGCTATAGTTAACATTTTCACTTTTGATATTTGTCAGTTTCTTTCTTCAGATTTTTGTTTACAACTAGATGATTATTAGAGCACACCAGTAATTTTTTGTTGTTGTTCTTATTTGTTACACCCTGTAGGTTTCAGGAGGAGAAGATGAAATCCAGCAGTTACAAAAGGCATTACTTGATTATTTGGATGAAAACACTGAGACTGATCCTTCACTAGTGGTAGGATTCTTTGCTTTCTGGAGGCGGGATACTATATGTATATTTAACTTGGGTATAAAAAATATTGGGAGGTAGCATGAAGAGGAAAAGTTAAGTTGTCTGGAATATTGATTTTGAAATACAGGGATGCTAATAGTTATAGGTTGATTTGTCTTGTATGGTATTCTGGTTATATGTATTATAGTATACCAAAATTTGAGTAATGAAAAATATTTAAAAATCTTTTTATAAATTACCATTGAATCTTGGTTAGGTTGCTGGTTCTCACTGTGGATATGGGCCAGATAATGCATGAGATAATCCATCAATATATAAAAATAAACTATTTACTTTTATTTCTATTTTTAAAATATAGCCATTGTGTTTTCATGTGTATTGTGTATCCAGATTAGTAGTATAATAGGTTCATATATAAAATGTATGCACTGTATTAGAAAACAGTAGACATATACCTGGGGTATTTTTACTTTTATTCTTTAATGGATGGAATGTGTAATTAAATGGGATTAGAGACCACTGAACTATTCAGCCAACTACTACAGGTTTTTGATATGCATTCAGAGGAACATACTTGCAATTGTTCTTCATATTAAACTACTTCACTGATAATTGATCTATGTATTTCTTGTAGAAATAAGACAAAATTTGAAAACAGGCAGAGTCTTCCACCTTCAGCATTTTATACCTTTGTTCTAAACTTCTACAGTTGACTGTAAAATCTGTCTAAATTTGCTGTCTCCAGTGATATGTCCTTGGGTAATTAGTTGATAGTAGTATTCTATATTTAATATACTTGTATTTATCAAATAATCATTGTATATCATTGTTGCAAGTATTAGAACAAAGTAAAGTAAGTTTTCTATCTTTGAGGCTATCCCAAAGTTTTAAACTTTTTATTTGATGAAAATTGTTTTCAGTGAAACCTCACAATTGTGTTCTGGTTGTGAGTACTCTGATTTTATTAATTGCTGGAGAATTTTGTTGCTAATTTCATCATGCTCAAGTTTTTCTAATTTGTTTCTAGTTTTCTCGCAAATTCTATATAGCCCAGTGGTTCCGTGACACAACTCTAGAAACAGAAAAAGCAATGAAATCACAAAAAGATGAAGAATCATCTGAAGGAACACATCATGCAAAAGAAATTGAGACAACTGGTCAAATTATGCATCGGGCTGAAAACCGGAAAAAATTTCTTAGAAGCATTATCAAAACCACACCTTCTCAGTTCAGCACATTAAAGTAAGATCCCAGATAGAAAATATATATACATACTCTGTTATCTCTTTAATACCCATTAACCTAAGTTACAAAAAAAAATTAATAAAATTTTGATGACTTTTCTGTTGCAGGATGAACTCCGATACTGTGGACTATGATGATGCTTGCTTGATTGTTCGATACTTGGCCTCCATGAGGCCATTTGCCCAGAGCTTTGATATTTATTTGACACAGGTAAACTGGGCCAATATTTTTCATACAGAAAGTTGATTTTTCTGAGTGGATGCTTAAGGAGTTGTAACAATATCTATTCATTACTGAGTATGGATAGTTAAAAGATTATAGAAATTCTATATTCCATATTTGTTATAACTGTCTTTTCTGCATGCCTTTTACATACTGATTCTTGTTTCAAAAATAAGTGGCTATGTATTTATGAATATACACATTATGGTATAATTAGAGTGAATTACAAAAATACTCAGTTACCAAATGTCCCTAATTAAAGGTACACACATAGTGAGGTTTCAGAGGGACTGAACATTCTTGAAAAGGAAAACAATAAAAAACAGTTTTGTTGAGAATACCAGAGTGAAAAAGGGCCCCAATGCCTGCCTCACTTACCCCATGTGCTAATCTTTAAAGCTTTGGATTAGTAAATATTTTATATATAATCATTAAAATAATTTTATATCTAAATACTCATATAGAAAATAAAGGGAGGCAAGTAATAGGTTTTTTATTGCATATTTTCATGCTATATTTTGTTAAATTTTATATATTCTAAAGTTTATGAATAATCAATGTTTGCTTGGCAGATCCTACGAGTTCTTGGTGAAAATGCAATTGCCGTTCGAACAAAAGCCATGAAGTGTTTATCTGAGGTTGTTGCTGTAGACCCCAGTATTCTTGCAAGGGTAAAGAGAGCAAAAATAATTCTTATTTGGTTATTCTATTCAAATTAAAATACTAGTTTATTAAGTATAAATTACCTTTTCTTTACTTTTGTTTAGCTCGATATGCAGCGAGGAGTTCATGGACGATTGATGGACAACTCCACCAGTGTCCGAGAAGCTGCAGTAGAATTACTTGGTCGATTTGTCCTTTGTCGACCTCAACTTGCTGAACAGTATTATGATATGCTAATTGAAAGAATATTGGTATGTTTGCCATTTTTATGATTCATCAATATAATTTTGCATTTTGAATATCATGTATTGTTTTAAAATGTTAAGCTAGAAAAGTAATGTATCAATTATATATTTATAGTCTTTAATCTGTGAACTATAGCAACTTTGTGAAGGATGCATTTTCAAGAGGAACACTGCTCAATATCATAAAACAGACCATTGGCAAAAATTGGATTTCTTTTCTCACTTTCTATTACTTTTTGATTATTCCAGTTAACAGTGAACAAATGATTAGGACTGCATGGAAAAATAGATAGGAACCTAGAGTATTTATATATTCATATTTATAAGTATATAAACAAGAATTATTATTGCAGTGAGAGAGAGCTATATAAAGTTAGTATCTGTTATTTTTGGATCCTTTATGCATATTTGCATGTTTCCTTAGAACTGAATTTTGACAAGCTCAGATACCTACAGGGTAACTCAGAAAGTTATTTGAGGCCTAAGCACAAATTTAAAAATTACTGCTCTAAGATACTTTTTCCTTCTTTGTCAGGGAACTCTTGCACAGTAGCATTTTCCTGGAAAACAAAAGGAAGCATTAGCATTAGGAAAGAACTTTGAAATCCCCATATGACCCATTACAGGAATATTGACTTTATATGTATTAGTGCGTGAGAGTGGGTATTCTCACCTTACCAAGTATTTTTTACCATTAGAGTAGAGGGGTATACTTTTCAGCTTCAACTAGGCATAAAATCTTTGTTGTAGAATAATTTGGTGGTGGGGGGGGGGGGGCGCCATGGCTCACTAGGTTAATCCTCCGCCTGCGGCACCAGCATCCCATATGGGCACCGGTTCTAGTCACGGTTGCTCCTCTTCCAGTCCAGCTCTCTGCTGTGGCCTGGGAGCAGTGGAGGATGGCCCAGGTGCTTGGGCCCCTGCACCCGCGTGGGAGACACCTGGCTCCTGGCTTCGGATTGGCACAGCCCCATCCGTCATGGCCATTTGGGGAGTGAACCAACAGAAGGAAGACCTTTCTCTCTGTCTGTCTCTCTCACTGTCTGTAATTCTGTCAAATAAAAAAAAAAAGAATAATTTGGGGTGAGTGGTAAGCCAAATGACCCCATATTGGAATATATGGCCTTGATGTTTGGCTCCAGCTACTATCTCTTGCTTCCTGATAATGAAGACCCTGGGTACTAGTGGTGATGGCTCAGGTAATTTGGTTCCTGCCACCCACATGGGAGACCTGGATTGAGTTTCCTGGCTCCCAGCTTCAACCTGGGTGATGCCAGCCATTGCTGGTATTTGGGAAGTGAACTATTGGATGGGAACTCTGTGTCTCCACCTGCTAAATAAAACAACAGGACAAGCCGGCGCCGCGGCTCACTAGGTTAATCCTCTGCCTAGCGGCGCTGGCACACCGGGTTCTAGTCCCAGTCAGGGCACCGGATTCTGTCCCGGTTGCCCCTCTTCCAGGCCAGCTCTCTGCTGTGGCCTGGGAGGGCAGTGGAGGATGGCCCAAGTACTTGGGCCCTGCACCCCATGGGAGACCAGGAGAAGCACCTGGCTCCTGCCTTCGGATCAGCGCGGTGCGCCGGCTGTAGCGCGCTGGCCGCAGCGGCCATTGGAGGGTGAACCAACAGCAAAAGGAAGACCTTTCTCTCTGTCTCTCTCTCTCTCTCACTATCCACTCTGCCTGTAAAAAAAAAAAAAAAAACAAAAAAAAAAACAAAAAAAAAAAAACAGGACAACATTGTGACCTAGCCCATTAAGCCTCCACCTGCGATATTGGCATCCCATATGGGCACAGGTTTGAGACCTGGCTGCTCCACTTCTAGTCCAGCTCCCTGTTAATGCATCTGGGAAAGCAGAAGATGGCCCAAGTGCTTGGTCCCCTGCACCCATGTGGAAGACCTGGAAGAAGCTACAGACTCCTGGCTTCGGCCTGACCCAGCCCCGTTTGTTGTGGCCATTTAGGGAGTGAACCAATGGATGGAAGATCTCTCTTTCTGTTTCTCCTCTTGTCTCTGTAACTCTGCCTTTCAAATAAATAAAAAATAAATACTTAAAAACAAATAAATAAAACAACAAAAAGCAAGGCAGGCTTTTGGCCTAGTGGTTAAGATGCCCACATCTTCCATCAGAGTACCTAGGTTCAAAACCAGGCTCCAAGTTCTGACTCTAGTTTCCTACTAAAGTAGACCATGATAAGCTGTGGTAATGGCTCAAGTGATTGTGTTCCTGCAACCCGTGTGTTAGTTTTGCATTGAGTTCATACCTCTCAGCTTTGGCTCCCTCCTGGAATTGTTGTAGGCATGTGAAGGAGTAAACCAGTCAGTGAGAACTCTTTATCTGTCTGCCCCTTTCTCTCAGTAAAAATTTTAAATTTAAAAAAAGTTTTAATTAAGAAATAATTTAAGAAAGGAGTGGAAGAACTTTTTCACTTTTAGTGCTTCAGTCTTTTCAAGAGTGAAGAGTAAAATCAATAGGATTCTCAATTACCTGACAATTAACTCTAGCAAACTATCCTAACATGTTTCAGAACTGCTGAATGATATAATGGAAATCAGTAATTTTGCACACTGCCTTATGCTTTTTATTTTATTTTTTAAAACTTGTTAATATCAAAGTCTGTTTTTAAAGAATGGCTTACTTAAGTCATCTTTCTTTAAGATTTGTTTTATTTGAGAGAGTTGAGAGAGTGGGAGAGATGAGAAAGAGATCTTCTATCTACTGGTTCACTTCCCAAATGTCTGTAACAGCCTGGATGGGCCAGTCCAAAGCCAGGAGCCAAGAACTCCATCCAGATCTCCCACATGGGTAGCAGTGTCCTAAATATTTGGGCCGTCTTCTGCTGCCTTGCTAGGCATGTTAGCGGGGTGCTGGATCAGAGTGAGCAGCGGGACTCCAACATGGGATGCTTGCTTTGCAGCTGGCAGCTTAACATTGCTTAACCCCATGCCACACAACCGGTCCCAAAAGTCTTTTAAATTAAAGAAAAATTATACAGTAAACACCCTTAAACTCACCTCCATATTTGATCTAAACTTAAATTATCTTAAGTTAAATTACAAACATTTTACTGCTTTCCTGTGCATACTTCAGCTTGACTATCACCAAAAATAAGGATATTGTCCTATCAAAAGAAAACCGTCTCACCCAACCATTCATCTTCAGATTCTTAAGTTGGCTTTTTTTTTTTTTTTTTTTTTTTTAATAATTAGAATCCAATTTAAGGTAACATGTTGGAGTAGGCATCTTGGCACAGTGGGTTAAGCCACCACGTGTGATGCCTGCATTCAGTATCAGAGTGCCAGTTCAAGTCCTGGCTGCTTCGTTTCCAACCCAGCTCCCTGCTAATGTACCTGGGAAGACGCAGATAATAGCTCTAGAACTTGAATCCTGACACCCACATGGAGGCATAGGTGGAGTTCCGGGCTCCTGGCTTCAGCCTGCCCCAGCCCTAGATATTGCAGTCTTTTAAGGGAGAAAACTAACCAATGGAAGTTTGCTTGCACGCACTTGTGTGTGTGTGTGTCTCTCTCTCTCTCTCTCTCTCTCTCTCTCTCTCTCCCCCTCCCTCTCTCTCCCTCACCTTCTCCCTCCCCCCTCCCTCTCTTTGTATCTTTCTCTGCCTTTCCCATGGTCATCGAGTCTCAAAGTTGAAGACTATCTTCCTACTCTTTTATATACTACCCCATGACATTGACTCACTTAAAAGACCAGGTCAGTTTTGTTATTTTCCCATCATTTTCTTTACTTTGTAACTTTGTTTCTTGTGTTCCCTTTAAATGGTAAGTTAGTACTAAGGTTTGATTAAACTTTTCTGTTAAAATTTATCTTAAATGCTATTGAAGTGCCAGATACTATTCTATTTATATTTATTATATATTTCATTCTAGCAAGCTTATATTCTAGTCTTGTGCCCATTGCAAAGCAACAGAATATGTTCTTGGATATCCTATGTTGAAAGTAAATATAATATGCGGCAGATGTTTAGCTCAAAATTTTACGTCACTCCTTAGGATGCCTGCAGAGTGCCTGAGCTCTAATCCTAACCTCCACTTTGAGTTCAGCTTCCTGCTAATAGATACCCTCAAAGGCAGAAGGTGATAATCCATGTACTTGGGTGTCTTCCACCCACATGGGACACTAGGATGGAGTTCCAGGCTCCTAGCTTCAGCCTGTCCCAAGCTGTTTCAGCTATTTGGGAAGGGAACCAGCTGAAAGCCCCTGTTTCTCTGTCTATCTCTGTTTGCCTCACAAATACAATGAAAATGAGTAATATTAATAAACAAATGAATAATTTTAAGGATGAATATAACAAATCATATTCATGTTAAAAAACCTGTAGGGCCGGCGCCACGGCTCAATAGGCTAATCCTCTGCCTTGCGGCACCGGCATACCGGGTTCTAGTCCCAGTCGGGGCGCCGGATTCTGTCCCAGTTGCCCCTCTTCCATTCCAGGCCAGCTCTCTGCTGTGTCCCGGGAGTGCAGTGGAGGATGGTCCAAGTGCTTGGGCCCTGCACCCCATGGGAGACCAGGAGAAGCACCTGGCTCCTGCCTTCAGATCAGCGCGGTGCGCTGGCCACAGCACGCCAGCCACGGCAGCCACTGGAGGGTGAACCAACGACAAAAGGAAGACCTTTCTCCTGTCTCTCTCTCTCACTGTCCACTCTGCCTGTCAAAAAAAAAAAAGAAAAAGAAAGAAAGAAAAAAAGAAAACCTGTAAACAGAGAATGTATAAACCACATATATCATGTTAACAAATAATGAATATAATGAATACCTATTTTCTAATTTCATTCTATCAAATTTGTACACTTCAGGTATTTCAATTTTTCTGACATTTAAAAATACTTTCTGTTTTTAGGATACTGGTATCAGTGTCAGGAAAAGGGTAATAAAGATTCTAAGAGACATCTGCATTGAACAACCTACATTTCCAAAAATTACAGAAATGTGTGTAAAAATGATTCGTAGAGTCAATGATGAGGAGGGCATTAAGGTAAGACAAAACACTGGCCACTTTAAAACTTATTTTCTTTCATGTTTGAAATAAGATGTTTGTTACTGCTAAATTTTATTGATTTAAATACATATAAAAGCTTAACAAGAGAATCAACATTTTTTGTTTCTAAACTTAAATTTTTAATGTCTGGATTTTTGTATTGCATAAAATCTATTCTTTCTCAACCAATTCAGCAATTATGATATTTATTTATGTCATTGCATTATATCCAAAAGTTTGTCATCAGATTGAAACTGTTTAATTTTCAAATGGTATGTGTTTGGTTTTCCAAATTAGTAAATAAAAACTATGTTGAAAGTTTAATCTTTAAATTCATTAGTGAATTCACATACATGTGTTGTCCCTAATTTTTTTTTGAAGTTTAGTAAATACTGTAACAACTACTCCAAAATCAGTAAAAATATAGTTTTTAGTTTCATCAAAAACATTTGTGAGATAGGTGTTTGTACAACAATTAAAGATACCCACAACCCATATTGTAGTGCCTGCATCAAGTTCACTCCTCTGCTTCCTGTCCATGCTCTTGATAATGAGCACCGTGGGAAACAGTAGATGATGGCTCTCAAGTACATGAGTCCTTGCCACCCACTTCAGAGACCTAGACTGAGTTTCTAGCTCCTGGCTTAGCTTGACCCAGCCCAAGCTCTTGCAGTCATTTGGGAAGCGAACCAACCTTAGGAGATCTCTACCTTTCAAATATAAAAAAAATATTAATTTTAAACAAAAATAAAAACCCTATGGGGGTATACTCTGCATAAGTTTTAGGCCAGGCTAGGTTAGGCATAGTAATACTCATTGAAATTATTTAGAATTTTTGCCACCTTTTACAAATTCATACTTTTGAAAAAAAAAATAGTTATTTAAGAAAACTGTAAGGAAATTCATTCCAGAATTTCCATCAGTTTGTGTTTTGATTGGTTATTTGTGGTTTTGTGATGAGCTTTATTGAGAATTTGGGATTGCAGATTTGCTGTGTTTGTTATGGTGAGTTAGGTAATTTTACTTTTTTTTTCTTTTAGAAATTAGTGAATGAAACATTCCAAAAACTCTGGTTTACTCCAACTCCACACAATGACAAAGAGGCAATGACAAGGAAAATTTTAAATATCACTGATGTGGTAAGAAAGGATGGAATAAGTGTGTGGTCACTGGTGCAAAGCTAGTTGAGGTTCAACCTGTGTTATGAAGGGAGAGGCAATGATGAAATATTTGATTAATTTGGATATTTTCTCATGCTTCTTTTACCTTATGTTTCTGGAGATACTCAAAGGATGCAAGTAAGTTCAGGTTGTTGTGTTTTTGTTTTTTTTTTTTTTTTTTTTTTTTTTGACAGGCAGAGTGGACAGTGAGAGAGAGAGAGAGACAGAGAGAAAGGTCTTCCTTTGCCGTTGGTTCACCCTCCAATGGCCGCCGCGGCCGGCGCGCTGCGGCCGGCGCACCGCGCTGATCCGATGGCAGGAGCCAGGAGCCAGGTGCTTTTCCTGGTCTCCCATGGGGTGCAGGGCCCAAGCACCTGGGCCATCCTCCACTGCACTCCCTGGCCACAGCAGAGGGCTGGCCTGGAAGAGGGGCAACCGGGACAGAATCCGGCGCCCCGACCGGGACTAGAGCCCGGTGTGCCGGCGCCGCTAGGCGGAGGATTAGCCTAGTGAGCCGCGGCGCCGGCGAGGTTGTTTTCTCATAGCCAAAATTCTTGGTGTTCATTCATGTTAAGTATGGATGTTGAGATTCTCCTATTTTTGCAACAATTAAAGATAGGTAAAGAAGTGGAAGAATAGATACAGTAGTCCAAGAGTGGCAACTTAGACATAATTCTACCTTTTTCAGAAAATATGAATTTAGTTTTGTTTCATTACAGACATAAACTGTGATTTTTTTACCCAGAATACATTTTTAACTATATTTTTAAATTTATTAATACATAGAGATTTGATGAATTTCATATATACAATTCCAAGAATACAGTGATGATAATATTACTCCTTCCTTCTCTGCCTCCTCTTTCCTAGTTTTCTTTTTATTTTTTGTGATAATATACTTTCAATTTACTTTATAATCACAGGTTCAGTGTTCCTCTAAACAAGTGAAAAGTAGACCACTGTTCCACAGGAATATAATAAACAAGGGCTGTAAATAGTAATCAGATCTTAAGATGTCAGTTTCACTAGTATACATTACTTTTTTGTACTGTATATACTAGTTACCAAAAATCAGAGAAAACATATGATATTTGTGTTTTGAGAAATGGCTTATTTCACTAAGTGTGATGATCTCTATTTGCAGCCATTTTATTATAAATCACAGGCTTTCATTCTTTTTTATGGCTGAGTAGTATTCCGTCGTGTGTATTTGCCACATTTTCTTTATCCTGTCATAAGTTTATGGATATCTGGGTTGATTCCATATCATCTTAGCTATTGTGAATTCTGCTGCTTTAAACATAAGGATAAAGTCTTTTATATGCTGATTCATCTCCTATGAATAAGTTTCCCAGGAGTGGGATTGTAATGTCATATGGTAGATCTATTTTCAGATTTCTGAGGAATCTCTATACTGTTTTCCATAATGGTTATACTAATTTACATTCCTACCAACAGTATATCAGGGTAACTTTTTTTCCACGTCCTCACCATTTGGATGATAGCCATTCTAAGTAGGGTGAGGTGAAACCTCATTGTGGTTTTTATTTGCATTTCTCTAATGTCTGCTGATCCTCCTGAATGTATTTTCATGTGTCTATTGGCCATTTGTATTTCATCTTTTGAAAAATGCCTGTTCATGTCCTTAGCCCATGTCTTAACTGGATTGTTTTATTGTTTTGTTGTTGTTGAGTTTTTTGAGCTCCTTATATATTCTGGATGTCAGATGCATAGTTTGCAAATATTTTCTTCCATTCTGTCAGTTGCCTTTTCACTTTGTTGAGAGCTTCCTCTTAGCTAGATGTATTCTCATCTGTCTGTTTTTGCTTTTATTGCCTACAGTTTTTGGGTCTTATTCAAGAAGTCTTTGCAGAGTCCAGTGTCTTGTATTGTTTCCCTGATGTTTTCCTTAAGCAGTTAGTTTGGTAGTTTCAGGTAAAATTTTAAATCCTTGATACATTGTAATTTTTTTATGGGATGTGAGGTGGGGCTCTTACTTCATACAGAGATCCAATTTTCTCAATACCATTTGTGGAAGAGATGGTCCTTTCTCCAGGAAGTGATTTAGCTCATTTGTCAAAGATTAATTGGTTATAAATGCATGGATTACTTTCTGGAGTTTCTGATCTGTTCCATTGGTCCATGTATCTATTTTTATGCCAGTACCAGGCTGTTTTTATTATAATTGCCCTATAGTATGTCTTGAAATTTAGTGTTGTGATGCCTCCAGATTTTTTTATTTAGGTTGCTTTAGCCTTTCGGGATCTCTTGCATTTCCACATGATTTTTAGGGTCATTTTTTTCTAGATCTGAGAAGAATATCCTTGGTGTTGGTGTGGGATGGCAATGAATGCATTAAATTGCCTTGGGTAGTATGGACATTTTGATGATATTAATTCTTCCAATGCACAGATGTGCAAGATTTTTCCTTTTTTTTTGGGGGGGGGTGTCTTATTTCCTTCCTTAATGTTTTATAATTTTCATTGTGAGCATCTTTCACATCCATGATTAAATTTATCCAAAGGCATTTAAAGTATTTTGTAGCCATCATTAATGGGACTGATATTGGGAGTTCTTTTTAAGCCATGGCATTGTTTGTGGATACAAATGCCGTTTTTTGTGTGTTGATTTTATTTTCTACAACTTTGCAAGCTCTCTTATGAGTTCTAATAGTGTCTTAGTAGAGTCTTTCGGTTCCCCTGTATAAGAGATCATATCATCTGCAAACAGGGACAATTTGAATTCCTTCTTTGCAATTTGTATCCCTTTGATTTCTTTTTCTTGCCTAATGGCTCTGGCTAAAACTTCCGGGAGTACATTGTGTATTCATGGTAAAAGTGGGCATCCTTGTCTGGTTCCAGATCTTAATGGAAATGCTTCCAGATTTCCCCCATTCATTGTGATGCTGGCTGTGTGTTTGTCTTATATTCCTGTGATTGTATTGAGGCATGTTCTTTCTATACTCAATTTGCTTAAGGTTTTCATCATGAAAGGATGTTGTATGTTGTCAAATGCTTTCTCTGCATCTATTGAGATAATCATTTTTATTCTTCAATTTGTTAATGTGATGTATCAGATTTATTGATTTGCATATGTCAAACCATCCCTGCATCCCTGGGTTAAATCCCACTTGGTCTAGGTAGACAATCTTTTTTGATGTGTTGTTGGATTCAATTAGCTAGTATTTTGTTGTGGATTTTTACATCCGTGTTCATTAGGAATATTGGTCTATAGTTCTGTTTCTTTGTTTTATCTTTATCTTGAAATTTTGGAATTAAGGTGAAGCTGGAGTTTGTCTGGATTCCTTCCCTTTCAATGGCTTTGAATACTTCAAGAATAGAGATTAGTTCTTTAACAGTTTGGTAGAATTTAGCCTAGTGAAGCTGAATTATGTTTTAAATATGAAATATTTTTTATACATAATTATATTCTGTATAACATATTTTTATTCTTTTTAAGTTTTACAGATTTTTCTGGTAGAGTGTGGTTCAAGTTATTGTTCAAGATTTAGTACTATATTAATTAAACTTCAATACATTAAACTAATTTTTTTACTATCTTCCAAGATATTTTTACAATAAAATTATATAACATTTGTTATTGTTTGGGTTGCTGAAAATAATAAACTATTTACTTTAAAATAAACTTTTCAATTTGAGAAAACTGAGAATTTTATATACTTAAAGCTGAAGTATGCAAAAAATGTTTTTTCAGATTATAAAATACATTTCTAATATTTATTCATAATTTTATCATCTTTTCCTTCTTAGGTTGCTGCATGCAGAGATACTGGATATGACTGGTTTGAGCAACTACTTCAAAATGTGAGTATTATTTTGACATTGATAATATGAAGTCTAATCCTTCACAGACTTTATGATTTAAAAGAATCTTTTCAGTTCTGTGTTAATTATTTAACTTTTGCTAGGAAAAATTCATGTCAATGTTAAGTATTTTTCTTGCTCCCTATTTAGTCAATTATTTTGCTGTTAGAACAGTAAGTTTTCTGAATAACTAATTGAAATCTTGTCTTCCCTTCCAAATAATTATTTTTTATCCCTTTAGATAATATTCATGAGATCTTTAAATATACATATTGCATGACATACATAAAACATCATTTGTCAGGTTTTAAAAACCCATAGAATTTCCTATAGTAATACAGAATTAAATCACAATTAGTGCTTTTTTGAAAACTTCTATAAGTGGAAATGTATACCTCCCTTTGAATCTTTAAATTTAGTTCAGAATATTTAAAATAGAAATGTTCTTCATTCTGCTTCAAAAAAATTAGCATTTTTCCAATATTTGGCATAATTCCCTTCCTAAATCAAATGACTCTGTATTATATGACCTTTTGACCACCTTAGTTAAATCACCCATTCCAAAGGCAACAGTATAATTTCCAAAAACTCTGCAACCACATATTTCATCTGATAATTACAGTAAGTGATTAAGTAAAAGTTAAGTGTAGCTTTCAGAAATACTAGTCTATGGATTTAGTAGCAAGAATGTTATTGACAAGTTAGAAGAAGAATGGTAGTTTTACATCTATTGTATGTTTATTCATCTGATTTAGTTAGTTGTTGCCCTTTCAATCAATGCATGCTCTCTCTTCTGTTTTCCTACCTTAGTTTCTACCAACAATTTAGTTTACTAATGACATTGAGATTTTATGATGAAGTTCTTTATAAGTAGCAAAGTTTTGTTTAATGAAAGAAATGAAGAAAATTCATTTATTCATATACATGTGACGGAGATATAATCACTCTTAACAGTTATATCAACATATGTGCCTAAATTTTATGAAGAGCAAGGAAGGATATAGAAAAATAAACTTCTAGGATTATTGCAATGTTGAGTCAGGAATAATTGGCACACTTACTGTTTCTACATGTGCACATATACACACATTCACCCCATTCAGTACAATTCCAGGTATTTCTGATTTTTGGGGGGGGGATTGTATTGATTTCTTATAAGTCAGTGATTCCTCATTCATGAAATAATGGCTTCCTATGGAAATTTGAAATAGCACATTAAAAACTTGCAGAGTCACACATGTACTGAACTGCTGATAGACTAAAGAGTTACATTAGTATATCATATTTAAATATGTGGAGCTATCATTTCCCTTATAACCTGAGATGACTTCATTGCTTTTTGCAATTTTTCAGTAGTCTGTGAAATAACTTCCACCATAAAGTACCTAACATTTTTCAGTGTCTGTAAAGTACTCCAGGTATTTAAGCCACTGTCATAAATTTAGTACTGATCCTAAGAAGCTCTGCAGAAAAGCCTTCAGAAAACCCTGTTATAACTCATGATAGATACAGAAAATTTTTAATTCATATCAAAATTCTTTTCATTATAATTGCTTATGATCCAAGAATGGTTCTTTTTTAATTTATGAGGATATGCAGGCAATGGAATTAGTTAAAGCTAACCCTTACTTCATCTATTCCTGGCCTTTGAAATCCAAAGTAAGATCTTATTGAAGGTTAACATCAAGTACTGTCTATCTCCATCAGTGAGTGATTGCATAAATAAACTGCGATGTTTGCATACAATTTAATAATATTCCACATTATAAAGGAACAAATTATCAATACATACAGCAACATAAAAGAGTAAGAAAAACATTACAAGTATGCACAGTAAAAGAAACCTTACACAGAAGAGTACATATTATAATTCCATATTTATGAAGTTCTAGGGGAGGAAAAACTAATCTGTATTAGGAAAAATCAAAATGGTTGCAGAACACCAGGGACTGACTGGAGAAAGACATGAGAGGACTTTCTGGGGTGATAGTAAAAGTCTGTGTTAGTTATTCTAAAAGTTCATGAGCATTGCTTGGGATTTGTTACTAGCTCCTACCCTAACCTTAATGACTCAGTAATCTGATGGTGGGACCCTTCACTTTATAGTTAAACAATTTCTCCATATGATTCTGATGAAGGTTAAAGATTGAGAACCCTTGTTCTATGTCGTGGTAGAGGTTTGAGTTACAATGCTGAATGCATTTGACAGAACAATGTACACTGAAGATTTATGCATTTCATTATGTGTACATTTTATCTCAATAGGAAGAAAAGGGGAGAATTTACTGGTGTTCACAATTTACTTTGAAATACCCCAAAAGTAAAATGGGTAAAATATATGTATATGCAAATGCATATATACACACATATATATGCTTATGTAAAGCATGTGGGTGTGTTTGTATTGGTGTGTTTATTAATGTCAATAGAATAAAATGTTAATAGTTGAAATGATTGATAGAATATGTTCATGGTAAAATTTTTTATTGTGTACTTGAAATTTTTCATAATAAAATATTAAAATGATATTAAAGGTGCCTACGTTGAGGTGGGCATTTGGTATAGCAGTTAGGCTGCCACTTGGGATACCTGCATCTCATGTCAGAGTCCCTGGTTCAAGTCCAATTTACTCTACTACCAATCCACCTTTCTACTGATGTGAACCCCAGGAATCAGCAGGTAATGATCCAAATACTTGGGTCCCTGCCATGCACATGCAAATGGAGTTCCAAGCTGCTGGCCTCAACCTGACCCAGCCCTAGCTATTGAAGGCATTTGGGGTGTGAACCAGTGGATGCAAGATCTCCCTATGTCTCTCTCTCTCTGCCTTTCAAATAAAATGAAAAGAAGTAAATGAAAATTTTTCATGAAGATAAAATGCAAATTCATTAATTAATCCATAAATTAAAAAGCCAAAAATGAAAATTACATAAAATCTTAAGATTTCATCAAAATCAAGAAAAAGTAATTCAGCAAATATGTCAAAGTGATTGTAAAATGTCTATGGGAAAAGCAGAGCTAAAAAGTAAATTATTTCTGAGAAAGCAGGAACTTTGATACAGGATTATTTTTAAAGATATAGTAACTGGGGTGGGTGTTTGGTCTGGTGGTCAAGACACCCACTTCCCACTATGGAGTGCCTGAGTTCAGCTCCTACCTCCAGCTCCCAACTCCAGTTTCCTGCAAAATGCAGACCCTTGGAGGCAGCAGTGATGTCACCTTGTTGCCCATGTAGGTGATTAAGTTGTTGACTCCTGGCTTTGCAATATTTGCACCCTTGGCAATTGCAGGTATTTCAGGAGTGAGCTAGAGAATGGCAACTTGCTGTCTTTGTGTCAAATGACAAAATTTTTTAAAAATATACAATAATTGGACAGCGCCGTGGCTCAATAGGCTAATCCTCTGCCTTGCGGCGCCAGCACACCGGGTTCTAGTCTCGGTCAGGGCGCCGGATTCTGTCCCAGTTGCCCTTCTTCCAGGCCAGCTCTCTGCTGTGGCCCCAGAGTGCAGTGGAGGATGGCCCAAGTGCTTGGGCCCTGCACCCCATGGGAGACCAGGAGAAGCACCTGGCTCTTGCCTTCGGATCAGCGCGGTGCGCCAGCTGCAGCGCGCTGGCTGCGGCAGCCATTGGAGGGTGAACCAACGGCAAAGGAAGACCTTTCTTTCTGTCTCTCTCTCTCTCACTGTCCACTCTGCCTGTCAAAAAAAAAAAAAATATATATATATATATATATATATACACACAATAATTAAGACATAGCAGTACTGAAAAGACTAAAAAATAAGGGAAAATAAGCCTATACAGAATATATTTCCTGAGCCGGCGCCGTGGCTCAATAGGCTAATCCTCCACCTTGCGGCGCCGGCACACCGGGTTCGAGTCCCGGTTGGGGCGCCGGATTCTGTCCCGGTTGCCCCTCTTCCAGGCCAGCTCTCTGCTGTGGCCAGGGAGTGCAGTGGAGGATGGCCCAGGTGCTTGGGCCCTGCACCCCATGGGAGACCAGGAAAAGCACCTGGCTCCTGGCTCCTGCCAGGATCAGCGCGGTGCGCCGGCTGCAGCGGCGGCCATTGGAGGGTGAACCAACGGCAAAAAGGAAGACCTTTCTCTCTCTGTCTCTCTCTCTGTCCACTCTGCCTGTCAAAAAAAAAAAAAAAGAATATATTTCCTGTAAACAGAAGTGGCACTACTGATTGTAAGGAAAAGATAAATAGGCATGTAACAATAGTTTCTTCATAAGGAATTATCTTTTAAAATTGATTCCTGGCCAGTGCCGCGGCTCACTAGGCTAATCCTCCGCCTTGCGGCGCCAGCACACCAGGTTCTAGTCCTGGTCAGGGCGCCGGATTCTGTTCCGGTTGCCCCTCTTCCAGGCCAGCTCTCTGCTGTGGCCAGGGAGTGCAGTGGAGGATGGCCCAAGTACTTGGGCCCTGCACCCCATGGGAGACCAGGAGAAGCACCTGGCTCCTGCCATCAGATCGGCGTGGTGCACTGGCTGCAGCACGCTGGCCGCGGTGGCCATTGGAGGGTGAACCAACGGCAAAGGAAGACCTTTCTCTCTGTCTCTCTCTCTCACTGTCCACTCTGCCTCTCAAAAATTTAAAAAAAAAAAAAAAATTTGATTCCTAATTAATTCAACTAAAAAAGTCAGCTCCATCATCAGTTAAAGGAAAGCTTTTAAACTTTTACCCAAAAAACAATATATTTTTTGCTTTTGTGAAGGGGATGATTCCGCTTTCTAAGATTTATTTATTTATTTGTTTGAAATGCGGAGTTACAGAGAGAGAGCGAAAAGAGTTCTTCCATTGACTGTTTCACTACCCAGATGGCCACAATGGCACAACTGCTTGGGTGGGCCAGGCCTAAGCCAGGTGCCAATCCCATATGGGCGCCAGTTCGAGTCCCAGCTGCTCTTCTTCCAATCAAGCTCTCTGCTATGGCCTGAGAAGGCAGTAGAAAATGGCCCAAGTCCCACCCTATGTGGGAGATGCAGAGGAAGTTCCTTGCTCCTGGCTTCAGTTGCAGCCATCTGGGGAGTGAACCAGCGAATGGAAGACCTCTTTCTCTGTCTCTACCTCTCTCTCTAACTGTTTCAAATAAATTAAATAAATCTTTAAAAGAAGAAAAAGCATAAGTCACAAACTGGGAAAACAAAATTGACACACATACAACAAAGGATTAATAGTGAGAAAAATTTAAAAAGTCCTCTCCTGTGAACATGTGTAAGAGTCCCAGTAAAAAAATAGGTAAAATTCATGAATTGCATTTCATTAAGGATCTAGCACATTTGCCTATAAAGGTGTTCAACTTCGTTTAGTAATATGTCAAATATAAATCAAGGCTACTTTTCAGCCCATTTGATTGGCAAAAATTGGGAACTGAGACAATAACAAATGTATAACAAGATGGATTAAGTAGTACCTCATGGCACTGCTGATAACTGAGAGAGTGTTTCAAGTTGAACTTTCCTAATCCAAAAATCCAAAATCTAAAATGTTCCAAAATCCAAAACTATTAGCACTATAGTAGATGATGGCATAATTGGAAAATTCCACAGCTGACCTCTAGTAACAAGTCACAGCCAATATTCATGTGAGAGGACAAGTGTTTGGCCTAACTATTATGACATGGCTTGGGGGTTGGGCTGCTTGTACAGTAGGTCAAGCTGCAACTTGCTGGGGTGCCTAGGATTGAGCCCTGCCTCTCCTTCCAGTCCAGCTTCCTAGTAATGCACATCCCAGGAGGTAGCAGGTGGATCCCTGCCACCCACTTGGGAGAGCCATATGGAGTCCCAGGCTCCTGGCTTCAGCCTAGCCCAGACTTGCAGGACAAGACAGAGGCCTAGAAAATAAGCCTACACATATGGAATTTACTGCCTAAAAAGCAGGCATGTTACTGCAGTTTAACAGTGTTGGAACAATTATTTATCTGTAAGGAATTGTCTTTAAAAAAAATTGATTCCTACTTAAACCAAAATCTCAATGCCATAGTTGGTTAAAGGAAAACTTTAAAACTTTTAGAAGAGAAAAGGTGAACATATTTTTGACCTTTGTGTAAGATGTGATTTCTTAAGTCACAAATGCCATTAACCTGGATTGAACCAGCAAATGGATCTCTTGTTCTTCCTCTGCCTTTGAAATACATAAAAACAAATGAACTTTAAAAATAATAAAGGTATTTTAAAAAAAAGATGATGACACCACATCTCATTTTGAAGCACCTGCTGCATTCCTGATTCCAGCGTCCTGCTATTGTATACCCTGGGAGACAGCAAGTGATAGCTCCAGTACTTGTGTCACTAACTACCCACATGAGAGACCCAGACTGAGTTCCTGACTCCTGACTTCATCCTGACTTAGGCCCTGGCTTTTGCAGGCATTTGAGGAGTGAACCTGTGAATAGGAGCTCTCTTTCCGTCTTTCTCTGTCTCTCTGTATCTGAAATAAAAACTTAGGCATATTAAAAATACTATATAAAATTACCATCAGGCTATTTATAAGGTATGTGTGGAATGCAAATGAATTTAATATTTAAGCTTAAAATATCTCATTATGTACGTGAAATTGAAAATGCAAACATTCTATGACCCACTAGTTCTACTCCAAGCTTTATACCCTAGAGAATCTTGCATATGTGCACCAGGAAACATATATGTTGTACCACTAAACTATAACCTAGGTACAGAGAATGAATGAATTAATTAATGATTTGTGGTATACATAGATAGTGGACTGTTATATACCTGTGAAAGTGAATGAAATACAGCAATATACAACAATGTGAATTGCAGTTAGTGACCTAATGTATGAAAAAACAGGTCCTAGAAGACTACAACAAATATGCTACTGTTTCAGAAAGTTGAAAATCAGAGAAAACTATTTTGAAGTTCTGATTTTAATTCTTCAATTACATAAACCACACTTAAGGTACCTAATAGTTGCATGTGACTACATTGCCATTATTGTAAAAAATTATATTTGACAGCAATGAAAGTGTTCACAGAAATCAACAAAATTGGAATTCCTTTAATATGTAGAATTATATTAATTGATATTCATTCACAAAACAAAACATAAGCTCTTGAATTAGGCATGGGCATTGTTGCCCAGCAGGTTAAACCACCACCTGGAATACCCACATCCCATATCTGAGTTCTGGTTTGAGTTTCAGGTACTCTGTGTTTTGATCCAGCTTCCCACTAATGTGCCTGGGAGGCGATGGATAATGGCGCAAGTACATGGGTTCCTGCTACCCACGTGGGAGACCTGGATAGAGTTTCTGCCTCCTGACTTCAGCCTGGCCAAATTTGATTATTACAGTCATTTTGTGGAGTAAACCAGTGAATGGAAGATCTCTCTTTTATATCACTCTGCCTTTCAAAGTTGTTTTTTATCTGTAGTTAGACTGATCTCTGTCTTCATCTCATTAATCATAATATTTTCAAATATTATTTATTAATGATTAAGCAAAAGATAACAAGATATCTAATGTTAGGTTTTATAATCACAAATTTTAATGTGCAATTTAGATGTAGTTACACTTATTAATTCAGTGATACTCTGTTTTAGATTAGAGTAAGGGAGAAAAAAGTCACCTTTCCTGTATACCAGTGATCCTACACACAACAATTTAAATATCTCATACTGAAGTCAAAAGTATTTGTTAGTTACTGGGTCATATTTTTAAATGTCAGTATTTTTATATTATTTTATATTATTTATGCTTTCAGTGTTAATTCCAAATTGAAAAAAATACTGATGAACACATGTGATATTTTAGTAATATTTGACCTGATGAATTATTTACTGAGTTTTTTTTTTTTTAATGTACTTATGTAGTTGCTGAAGTCTGAAGAGGATTCTTCATATAAACCTGTGAAAAAAGCTTGTACTCAGCTTGTTGATAACCTAGTTGAGCACATTCTTAAATATGAGGAATCTCTAGCTGGTAAGATATTTTATATACTGAGTCTTAGGTTAATTTTATAAGCTATTTGGGTACGTTTCCCATTTTAACCTGTGACTCTGCTTATCTAATAATTGCTTAACTCTTCAATGCTATTTGTATTTTATTGTATAAATACCTGTTTGATGTTGTGTCCAAGATTGTATTGTTGACTAAGATTATTGAGAACAGCATAATAAAATCATAGTCTTCATCTGTTCTATGTATTTTTCACTAGCATATAATTGTAGATGTCACATACAATAGGAATAAGTCAGTCCAGGGGCTCATATGTCTTTAACAAATGACACTCAGAACAAAACTGTTGATATCTTTTAAATCAAATAAAATTTTCTCTCAAAATTGTTTTAACTCTCATAAAAATGTTTTTAAAGACTTGGTACCTTCTTAATATTATTTATAATTGTTATACAAAGTTTTCTTAATCTTGAGCTAGAACGCTGTTAAAACATTGAAAATTCACAAATTTTTTAAGTACTTAATATTTTATGTCATCTATCGTACTGTTTACCAGTCATAAATATGAATTTTTTCAATTATAAGTAATTGCATAAAAATATAGAAGTTTTAATATATACCCATTGTTAAAAACATAAAAGATTAGCATTACTTCCCTTTTGCTAGTGCACATTAATGAGTAACAACAGTCAACCTCAGTCATTCTCCAGAGCTGGGGGCCAGTAACGTCAAAGAAAAGGTACCATTTATAGTACCTGAGGCAATTGTTAATTATATTTTTATAGTTTTTTTCTTTAATCTTTTTTTTTCCATTTTCTGCATATATCTGTTTTCTTCTTATTCTGTTACCCCTGTTTTTCCTTATCCTAGATTTTAGGAGTGCTCCTAGAGTCCTTCAGTGGTAAAAAGTTGCTAATGCCCCTAAAAATTATTTTGTTTATCAAGAACCAATGTGTCTCTTTTTGACAACATTCTTCTTCCAACCAAACAGGATTTTGTTTAATAAAGCATTGGATTAACTTCTCCATTTATCACTCTCATTTGTTAACATTCTGCTCCCACAATAACAACTCTTTTGTGCAATAACCTTAAACACTTTATCACCTCAGTAAAAATCATTTTTGTTTCTCTTTTCTTTTTCCCATATTTTTTCATCCTGAACATTATGTTTATTCCCAAAAAGCCCATCCCTAAACTTCCCAGCTTCTATTCTACTTTTTAACCTTTCCACTTTTTAACTTTTTACTTTTTAACTTTTTCCACTGAGTGGAAAAAATGCCTTGCACACTTGTTACATCTTTGTCCTTTATTTTCAGTATTTGTAATTTCTATAACAAAAAATGGAGAATAGAATGATACTGGTATCATAAGAAATGCTAATCCATTACATTAACACCTACAGCTAATTTATCCAGAGGATAATATGTTAAGTAATTTAAATAGTAATCTGCATAATTTTCACTGGCTTATCATATTTTGGTATCTTATTTCTCTGTTTGTTTTTCTAGACTCTGACAATAAAGGTGTGAATTCTGGAAGATTGGTAGCTTGCATAACCACTTTGTTTTTATTCAGCAAAATAAGACCCCAACTCATGGTTAAGCATGCTATGACTATGCAGCCGTACCTTACCACTAAATGTAGTGTAAGTATAGAGCTTTTTTATTTTTTGTCCTACATGAAACATGTAGGATTTTAAATTTAGAATTCACTTGTATCTGTCACATACTCACTGACAGATCAACTATGACATTTATTCAAATATATGGTTTAATATTTGTAGCAAGTTATCTACAAACATAATTTTCAAATATAAGATAAATAAGGTTCAGATTCCATTTCTGTAAGTTTCTTAAGTTAAACCCTCAATAAATGCTTCATAAATGTTGTAGTTGTTGTTAAGACTTCAAAGATGAAAGAAGCAAAGTTCCTATCTTTGAGAAATTTACCATCTTTGGATCCTTAATTTGCTTTGTATTTGTCTATCACCTATATTTTATTTTTATATAAAAATATATTTTATTTTGTTATTTATTTTTCCAATTGAGTAGTATAATGAATATGAGAATTCTAGTATTATACCAGAGATGTAAAGCTGTAATCTTAAGTTAACCTTAGCATATTCTTGTTTTCATAAAATAAAATGTGAAAATTAAGTTAAACATCATAAGTAAAAGAATACAGCAGGGTGGATATTTGGCCTAATTGTTAAGACACCAGCATCCCTTGTTGGAGTACTTGGATTCAGCTCTGCTCTTGACTCATCTTCTGCTGATGCAGACCTCGGGAGACAGCAGTGGTAACTCAGATGATTTTATCCTATTACCCACCAGGGAAGCCTGGGCTGAGTTTCTGGCTTCTGGGTTTTACCCCAGCTAAGGGCCATGGCAGACATTTGGAAAATGGACCAACAGATGGGAGTTTGTGTGCGTGTGTGTGTATGTCCCCATGTCTACCTCTCAATAATCCAATACATAAAGTGAGATTTTAAAATATATGTATATATAATATATATATTATACCTAGCTCTATCGTAAGCACTAGCCGGAAAACTAACGCTAACCCTAACAGTAACAGTAACCCTAACACTATCCCTAACCCTAGCCTTAGCCTTAGACCTAGACCTAGCTGTAACCCTAAACCTACCGCTAGCCCTAACCTTAACACTAACACTATCCCTAACCATGGCCTTATACCTAAACCTAACTATCTACATATGTATGTATGTATGTATGTATTTTAATATGTGTGTGTGTGTGTTTTAAAATCTCACTTTAATTATTAGATTACAGCATGGTAACTTGGGTCTAGGTCACAGGCATTTGGCTTAGCAGTAAAGAGGCCCACATCCCAAGGGCCAGTATTGTGGCATAGTAGGTAATGCTGCCACTTGCAATGCCAGCATCCCATATGGGTACCAGTTCATGTACCGGCTGCTCCACTTCGAATCCAGTTCCCTGCTAATGGCCCGAGAAAAGGAGCAGAAGATGGCCCAAGTGTTTGGATCCTGCCACCCATGTGGGAGACCAGGAAGAAGCTCCTAGCTCCTGGCTTCCTCCTGGTCCAGCCCTCGCCATTGTGGCCATCTGGGGAGTGAACCAGCAGATAGAAGATCTCTCTGTCTCTGTCTCTCTCTCTCTATCTCTCTCTCTCTCTCGCGCTTTGAAAATAAATCTTTTAAAAAACACACACACGCAGGGGCCAGAGCTGTGGCTTAGCAGGTAAAGCTACCCCCTGCAGTGCCAGCATCCCATATGGGATGCTCCACTTCTGATCCAGCTCCCTGCTAATGTGCCTGGGAAAGCAGCAGCAGATGACCCAAGTCCTTGGGCCCCTGCACCCATGTGGGAGACCAGGAAGAAGCTCCAGGCTCCTGGCCTCAGATCACCTCGGTTCTAGCCATTTAGAGTGTGAACCAGTGGATGGAAGACCTCTCTCTCTGCCTCTGCCTCTCTGTTACTCTGCCTTTCAAACAAATAAATAAATCTTAAAAAAAAAATAAGATCTTTCAGTTATACACACACACACAAACAAAACAGGTGGAATCCTCTTCTCTGTGTCTAGCTCTCTGCTTATGAATTAGAGAAAAATTCAATAAAAAATAGTAATTATATATTCTAGGACTGACTGAGAAATTTTTAAAAACTGAGGAGAGTTGCAGAAAATAGGAAATATATTAAAGGGACCAGTGTGGGTTAAGGTGCCACCTGAAATGCTGATTATCCCTTATGAATGCCAGTTGGAGTTCCTGCTGCTCCACATCTGACTCAGCTCCTTGTAATGTACCTGAGAAAGCAGCAGTAGATGTCCCAAGTGGTAGCGCCCTTCCCACCCACGTGAGAGAGCCAGGTGAAGTTTTAGGCTCCTGGCTTGGACCTTATCCAGCCCCAGTTGTTGCAGTCATTTGGGGAATGAATCAGCCAGTGGAAGATCTCTCTCTCCCTCTGTAACTCTGCCTTACAAATAAATGAATGAATCTTTAAAAAAAAATAAAATAAAGAAGTTAAAACAGCATATATTACTATTGAAAAGCTAAGTCTATCTTTAGAGCCTTTATTAGATCTGGAAATAAGTTGGTTAATATATAACCTGTGGCTTTTAATAACTGCTAACATGGAGACCAGCATTGTGGCATGGCTGGTTAATCTGCCACCTGCAACACCAGCATCCCATGTGGGCACAGGTTCAAGTCCTGGCTGCTCCACTTCCAATTCAGCTCCCTGGTAATGTGCCTGGGAAAGCTGGAGAGGATGGCCCAAGTGCTTGGACCCCTGTACCCATGTGGAAAACCCAGAAGAAGCTTCTGGCTTCTGCCTGACACCAACCCCTGCCCTTGCAGCCATTTGGGGAATGAACCAGGAAGCTCTGCCTCTCCCTCTCTTTTCTGTAACTATATTTCAAATAAATCTTTATTAAAGAAAAAATTGCTAATAGTTGTTGAGAACAACACCAAGCGCTGTCAAGAATGTTTTCAAGCATTATCTCACTTCATGAATTGGTGCTATTATTATCTCAGTTTTGCATATGAAACTAAAGATCAGAGAAAATAACTTGACCATTGGCAGATTGCTAACCAGCTCCAAAACTAGACTTTGGCACAATGTCTGTTTGCCTCCAAGGTCTGGATTATATTATAAACTATATAAACAGCCCTTACATGATATTTGAGCCAATTTTTTAATTATTACTTTTTATTTGAGAGGGAAGAGAGAGAGGCAGGCAGACTGAGATCTTCCTTCTGCTGGTTCACTCACCAAATGCCCACATCAGCTAGGGCAGGTCCATGTGGAAGCCCGGAGCCTGGAATTTGTACAGGTCTCCCACATGAGTAGCAGGGACACATGTATCTCTTGAGCTATCACCTGTTGCCTCCCAAAGTACACATCAGCAAGATGCTGGAATCAGAAACAGCCAAGATTTGAACCCAGCACTCCAGTATGGGATGCAGATGTTCCAAGTGGCACGTTAACCACTTAGCCAAATGCCTGCCCCCAAATCAGTATTTTTTTTAAAGCAAGATCACTTTTAAAGCTTTGTGTATATCATATACACACGAACTTATATAAATTTATCTCATACATGATGAACTTTTTAAAAATTTTTGTTTTTATATGGTGTTCCCATCTTTATTCCTACCCCTGTCAGGATAAACAGTGTAGTATATTCTTCCATACTGTAATTATGGACAAACATATATAAATGGTTAACTAGTTTTTTTTTTTTGAAGTGAGATATACATATTTTTAGGCATATTTACTAATCTCACATCACCTAATATATAATTAAGTCATTCTTTTTTAAAAGTTTCATTTATTTGAAAGAGTTATAGAGAGGCAGGGAGAGAGATCTTCCATCCACTGGTTCATTCTCCAAATGGCTGCAACTGCTAAAGTTGAGCCAATCCTAAGCCTCGAGCTTCTTTTGGGTCCCCCACACGGGTGGAGGGGCCCACATACTTAGGCCGTCTTCCACTGCCTTCCCAGGCCATAGCAGAGAGTTGGAAGGGAAGTGGAACAGCCAGGACTGCACTTATATGGGATGCCCGTCTGCCAGGTGGCAGCTTTACCTGCTAAGCCACGGTGCTGGCCCCATTCTTTTAAATGGGTTTATTACCTATTCTATTCTTTAATCATTTCTATATTTAGGAGACATTTGCATTGTTTTTTTTTTTTTTTTTTTAAGATGTTATTTGAGAGGTAGAGCTACAGAGAGAGACAGAGAGGTCTTCCATCTGCTGGTTCATTCCCCAGATGGCTGAGGTGATCCAAAGCCAGGAGCCAGGAGCTTTTTCCAGGTCTCCCACATGATTGTAGGGGTCATCTTCCACTGCTTTCCCAGACACATTAGCAGGGAGCTGGGTCAGAAGAGGAGCAGCCCAAAAAAGAGCCAGAACCCTTGTGGGATTCTGGCCCCTGCAGGCAGAGGCTTAGCTTGCTATGCCGCAGCACTGGCCCCTGCATTGTCTCCTATTGATTTGCAGTACAAACAGTTCCTTAATAAGCATTCCTATTCATTTACCTTTTACACTGGTGCTTTTATTGTACCAAGCTGGCTTTGGAGGAACGGATTTGCTCCAAATGGGTTTTTGGTTTGGGTTTTGAGTAGTTCTTGCCGCTTTGCTGCTGGACGTGCTCTATTGCTTTCTTGGAAAGCTGTGTATGATAACAGTTGATGTTATTATCTGTATACTCTTTTCCAGTCTAACAGGTATAAAAGATTGATTTTGTTGCTTCAGTTTCTCACTTCCAATTTGAGCATCCTTTCATGATGTTAACCAAGTGGACTTTTTCTGTGAACTGACTTTACATCATTTTCATATCACTTTCCCATTTTACCTTTGAATTATAGGCCTTTTTATTCATATTCTGAAGAATAAATCCTTTACGTATTTTATCTATTAAACCATCTTACATTATATTCAATTCAAGTAATTCCTCCTAACATTATACTCTGCATTCTTTTCCTTCATGATCTCTTTATTTAAATTTTTCTTGTAGGTTTTAAAATAGTTCATTTATTTGCTTTTCCAAGCAGATATGTTAAAAAGAAATTTCAGGAAATGGTGTTTCATTGTTTTTTAAATTAAATGCTAGTAATGGTTCTCAAGTAAATTTATCTTGCCCAACAAAAGCTCTATCTCTAGGCCCACTCTAACTCATTCTCAGTTGCTTAAAGGAATTACGGGATGGAATGGTAGGAAATGACAAGATTTCCAGATTGCTTAGAAATAAATATTCATCTTATTTATTTAATACTGTTGGGACCCTGAATGGATGAATGGAAATGAGGTGGAAAAGTTTTTCACCAGTGAAATAAATTATTTAAAAGTCCAAAATAAGTATCCATAATTATGTTGCTAAAAATGTGAAATGGCAGGTGTCTTGGTAGACTAAAAACATACATTGAAAGCCTCATTCTACCAAAAAAAAATTAGTAACTGTGCTTGCATTCGGTGAAAGGAACTGGCTGGTCAGGACTTTTTTTAGTACCTTTCTGTTTTGCTGTGGTATTTTTAATATTCTACCTATTTTTTTAAAGCACGCTTAGTTTTTTTACTCAAAGAAAATATGTTTAAATTTAAAATACAGGGCCAGTGTTGTGGCATAGAGGGTAAAGCTACCACCTGCATCCCATTTGGGCCCTGGTTCATGTCCTGGCTGCTCCCCTTCTTATCCAGCTCCCAGCTAATGGCCTGGAAAAAACTGCAGCAGATGGCCCAAGTTTATGGGTCCCTGCCTCCTGTGTGAGAAATCTGAATGAAGCTCCAGTCTCCTGGCTTCAACCTAAATCAGTCCTGGCCATTGCAGCCATCTGAGGAGTGAACCAGTGGATGGAAGATCTAAATCAATCAATCGATCACTCTCTCTCTCTCTCTCTCTCTCTCTCTCTGTAAATCTTTCAAAAAAATTTAGATCTTATGCCTAGTTTTCAGAGTCTTTATTTTTATCATAAAAAATGTTTAATGCAGCGTTTCTCAACCTCAGCATTATTTGTACTTAGGAATGGATTTTTCTTTGTTGTTAGGGACTATTTTGTACATTGTAGAATGTTTAACCACAGACTTATTTAACAGGTAGCACCCTGATTTTATCCACTACAAGTCCGTTGTATCCGGTCTCCACCACCAACTTCCATTGTAACAACAATATCTCCTGATGTTGTCAAAAACCTCTGGATGGGGGCATACTCAACCATATCTGAGCAACTACTTCATTATGTCCCAGTTTGAAATATCTTAAAAACTACCAGGCTTTCTGAAATTCTCAGATCAAATTGTTCAGAATTGACTCATGGTATACTTTATGGAAAAAAAAAAAAAAACAACTAGCATTGTGATTCAGGGACTTCTATTTCATATAGTAAGTTTGTGGGAGAACTGGAATCCAGATACCTTATACACTGCCTGGTGCTCTTTCCTTCATACCTTTAAGAAAAGCAGTTTTCTAATGTTTTTTAATTATATATATGCTTTATCTTTTTAATTTTTTCAAGATTTGTTTGCTTGAAAGGCAGAGTGACAATGAGAGAGGGAGAGACAGAGACAGATCGTCCATCAGCTGGTTCATTCCCTAACTAGCTGCAACAGGCAGATCTGGGTCAGGCTGAAGTCAGGAATCAGCACCTCCATCCTGGTCTCCAGTGTGGGTGGCAGAGGTCCACATCCTTGGGGCATCTTCAGGAAGCTGGAATGGAAGCAGAGTAGCCTGGACTTGAACCAGCATTCCAACATGGGATGCCTGTGTTCCAAGTGGCAGCTTAACCTGCTGTACCATGATGGTGGCCCTTCTAATACCTTGTTTTAAAACAAACAACATATAATGCCCCACCTCTACCCATAAATACATAAAGCTGTACATGTATAGCTTATTTTTAGATTTTAGATATTCATAAAGCAATAATTTTGTCCTTACAGACACAAAATGATTTCATGGTTATCTGCAATGTTGCAAAAATCCTAGAGCTAGTGGTACCACTGATGGAGCATCCAAGTGAAACTTTCCTTGCCACTATTGAAGAAGATCTCATGAAGCTTATCATCAAATATGGCATGACTGTAAGTATTTGGTTGACCATCTTTGTGTTGATTAGTATATAATTTGCGGCCGGCGCCACGGCTCACTAGGCTAATCCTCCGCCTAGCGGCGCCGGCACACCGGGTTCTAGTCCCGGTCGGGGCGCCGGATTCTGTCCCGGTTGCCCCTCTTCCAGGCCAGCCCTCTGCTGTGGCCAGGGAGTGCAGTGGAGGATGGCCCAGGTGCTTGGGCCCTGCACCCCATGGGAGACCAGGAAAAGCACCTGGCTCCTGGCTCCTGCCATCGGATCAGCGCGGTGCGCCGGCCGCAGCGCGCCGGCCGCGGCGGCCATTGGAGGGTGAACCAACGGCAAAGGAAGACCTTTCTCTCTGTCTCTCTCTCTCACTGTCCACTCTGCCTGTCAAAAACAAAAAAAAAGTATATAATTTGCAAGTAACTTTTAAAATATTATATGTCAGGATTAAATTTCTATGTCTTTATATTTGTCGCTCCCCCTCTTCGTGGAGGAACGACACAGGACCCTGCGCTGTTCTTTTGTCTGCTCGGCCCTCCCCAGGTTTGCTGCTGGTTCTTCCCGGGTTGGCTACCGTCCCTTCCACCTCCGTGGAAGGGCGGTTCCCCCCGCCACTTTCCCCACTTCCGCGGGGGAGCGGCACACTGCCGGCCGGCTCTTTCGGAGGCTGCACAGGTGTTCCTTCAGATAGATGTTCCTGGTGCATGTTGTCTCTCTCCTCCTTTATAGTCCTCTTCCACCAATCCCAACTCTGCTACCCACACGCCGAGTACGCTGCTCTCCTCCAATCAGGAGCAGGTCCTACAGTTTATTGGTTGACCTGGAGGCAGCTGTGTAGAAGCTGTTTCCTCCTCTCCCAGCGCCATATTGTGGGAGAGCAGATGCATAGAATAAGTCTTAATTCGAGTAACAGTCTAGTCTGAGTTGCTCCCCACAATATTTTTTATGCTTTTAAATCAAATATTTGTTAAAATTTTGGAGTAGTGCATTTTTATATTTGTCTTTAACTTTTATCAAATTATAACATATTTATATCTTTTAGGTAGTGCAACATTGTGTGAGCTGTCTTGGGGCTGTTGTAAATAAAGTGACACAAAATTTTAAATTCGTGTGGGCCTGTTTTAATAGATACTATGGTAAGTTCAATGCCCAGACTTTAAAATTATTTATTTTTAACATATACATACAACAAAATGTAACATCAAGGGAACTGAAATGATATGATTGTCCTCCTTGGTCCACTATCAGAAGCAAATCTCATGTATATTTTGTATTAAAGAGTCCACTGTCATTACTTTAGAAATGTATCTCCTCATAGGTAAAGGTTAGTAAATTTTCTATCTGCTATAAGGTAAAATTTAATTTTTTCATTATGTTATTTAGAGTACTCTCATAATTCTAGATATATTTAATACTTAGGTAAAATAATTGTAATTCATTGATTTTACCTGTTTGAACATAACAACTCAAGTCTAAAGGATTTATTACAAGTAAATATTACTTATCTCCTTTAGGTGCCATTTCAAAATTAAAAAGTCAGCATCAAGAAGACCCAAATAATACTTCACTCCTAACAAACAAACCAGCACTTCTAAGATCTCTTTTCACTGTTGGAGCACTATGTCGGCATTTTGATTTTGATTTGGAAGATTTTAAAGGCAACAGTAAGGTAAAGATTATAATATTAGTTAGTATTCTGTAAAACATAGAATTTTATAGCCTGATGAGGTAAGAATGACTACAGTGACCTACAATTGATACAGCATTTTTTATAGTCTGGTTTAGTGAGAATTCTGAAAACATTGCTACTGAAAGTGTGGTTCTTGAACTTGATGCTGATCCATCAACCATTTGTGGTTTGTGACAGGATGTGAACTTTTCACCATCAGTTATATCAGCTTTGTAACAAGTAGGCTTACTGCTTAGATAAACAGCTGACATGTTTTCGATTTCTCGGTGAAGGGAGTAATGCGTTGATTTACATGGATTTACAAACTTCATAGAGTGATAATTTGAATGCCACTGTTCTAAGATAAATGGACTGATGATTTATTTTTTGGTAAAGTTCACATATGGAAGTTCTCATTCTGTTTAAGGTGTTGGGTTTTTTTCCCCTCTATATTTGGAAGTTGATGTAAATTATTATTCTTAAATACTTCAATGTGGTCTTTCCCTTCTTAGGTTAACATAAAAGATAAAGTACTTGAGCTGTTAATGTATTTTACAAAACATTCAGATGAAGAAGTACAAACAAAAGCTATCATTGGTCTAGGTAAGTTAGGTCTAAATTTTTTTATAGCTTTTTAAGTCTTTAAGTGGTGGAGCAAATTTGTAAATATTGTTAGAATAATTTGTTAATGTTTAAATATGTTTCTCTTGACAGTAGAACAGAGGACTAGGGGTTAAAATATCTAGATTCCATTCTTGGCTCAGCCAATAACTCTCTGGGTGACCTTGAGCAAGCCACTTAACTTCTCTGTTCATCAGTTCTTCATTAGCAAGTAGAGATAACAATACTGTCTCCTACCCCTACTTCATAGGGTATCTTAAGAAAAAAGGACTTTGATAAAAGAAGATGAGGCAGAAGGATTTGTGTATTGTTTACATATTTTTTAAATTGTTCTTTTTCATGCAAAGCTTTATTATTACATGCCATTTCAAGTTAAAACAATGAGCAGTCTACACAAGACTTTTATTTATATAGAAACACATATTTATATATATAATATTTATTATATACTATATATTATATAGATATATTTATTATATACATATTTCTTTATATAGAAACCCACCTAAAGGGACAGTTTGGATGTATACCTATTCCTTTTTGTTTTGTTTTGTTTTGTTTTGTTTGACAGGCAGAGTGGACAGTGAGAGAGAGAGACAGAGAGAAAGGTCTTCCTTTGCCGTTGGTTCACCCTCCAATGGCCGCCGCGGCCAACGCGCTGCAGCCAGCGCACCATGCTAATCCAAAGGCAGGAGCCAGGTGCTTCTCCTGGTCTCCCGTGGGGTGCAGGGCCCAAGTACTTGGGCCATCCTCCACTGCACTCCCTGGCCACAGCAGAGAGCTGGCCTGGAAGAGGGGCAACCAGGACAGAATCCAGCGCCCCGACCGGGACTAGAACCCAGTGTGCCGGCACCGCAAGGCGGAGGATTAGCCTATTGAGCCGCAGTGTCAGCTGGATGTATACCTATTCCATATTTTTGCAGGTGCATTGATATAGTAAAAAACATGTTGAACACATTGGCCTATATGGATTATCTGAAAAAGAGTTAGAGTGTGGGAAAATGGGAAGAGGGATAGCATTTAAGTATCCAAATTGAATGCACTTTTTATATAAAAAGAGGAACAATCTGTCCATGTTTTGGGGTTTTGTTGTTTTGGTCAGGTACACATAAAGCTATCCTATAAAAGTTAGTAATTTAATTGGAAATTTTGTTTTGGAAACATTTTCAAGATTTACAGTTAATCTGCATGGGTGGTCATTTGTATTTTTTTAAACAAAGATGAATAGTGAAAGATACTGAGTTACTCATCCGTCATTAAATCATGTTTATAGTATCTGTAAGTGAATTTAAATCTTACTATCTTATTTCTTCTCCATACCTTTCAGAAAATTACTTAGAGAAAATATAGTAAGAAATCAGACATAGTTTGCTAGAAAGTCGCAGTGGTACAAGATGATCTTCAAGCCAACATATATATACCTTTAAATATTCAGTTATTATATATATGAAGGGGCAAAATTAATAGTGTTACAGCTAACTAGAGAATGAATAGTAAATGAAGTTTTATCTAAAGAAGCAACATTTCCCAGAAAGTAATGCCTCTAGATCATTTTAAAAAAGACATCTTGCCTGGGCCATAGTTAATCTTGTGTGACCTTGGGCTAGTTATTTGATCACTCTATGCTGTTAGTTTGTTGACTGATACCAAAAATACCATCATTGAGAATCTTTACTTTCTTTCTCAAATCATTTTTATATATATAAAAATAAGTAAACATGGATAATAATACTTCACAATTAGTGGTTATGAAATTAGCATGATGGCCTCATAAGTTATAAGGCCATATGAAAAAGAAATGGAAGATAATTTGAACTCTAGTTTATTTTAGAATTATTCTATTTCATAAAATGGATATGTTTACATTTTAAAAAATTAATGTCAATGTAGTATCTTCTGTTAGGGATCTGAAAAATGTTTGCAAACATTAATATCTTAAATCCTGAAAGCATCCCTTTGAGGTAGGTGGGTGGTAAATGTTATTGTCCCCATTTTACAGATGGAGAATTGAGGCACAGAGAGATTATGTGACTCTCCCAAGGTTACACTACAAGTCAGTGGTGGAGCCAGGAATAGAACCCAAGACTCCTGACTCCTAATCCACTCCCCTAGCCACTAGGCCCTGCTCCCTCCTCAAGGTTTCTTCCTTGTGAAATTCTCCTTTGAAATGCAATTTCTTGTTTTTAATTCATTGGGAAAGAAGTACCTGCTCTAATACTTCTCTAGGTAAGGCCACCAGCATATTCTTCCAGTCATTTTAAGTTTTTGTTTTTTGAAATAAGGAGCTCTTTATATAATTTATCAACATTTTCATTAGATGTTGTATTTAATTTTTAATATAAATATATGAAGTTTTTTTCATCTCTTTAGGATTTGCCTTTATTCAGCATCCAAGCCTAATGTTTGAGCAAGAAGTGAAGAATCTGTATAATAATATTTTGTCTGATAAAAACTCCTCAGTAAATTTAAAAATACAAGTGTTGAAAAACCTCCAGACCTATCTACAAGAAGAGGATACCCGTATGCAGCAGGCAGATAGAGACTGTAAGTGCAAGTATATATAAAATTTCACAGCACCTCTGCAGTATGATACTCTGACTCATTTGCTTTAATTTAGTTATCTAAATTTCCTTATGGATTGGATGAAAAATTCAGTTAAGTGTGTGTGTGTAAACATTAACTTTTTGAAGGAAGAGGGGGTCTCAAAAGAGCCTCCTGACATAGACAAGAGAAAATGTCACCACTCTGGTGAGAAAGCAAGTGTTTGCCCTTAGTGCTTAAGGCTTCACTTGGGATGTCCTCACACCATACAAGAGTGTGTTTGAGTTTCAGCTCTGCTTCCAATTTCACATTCCTGCTGATGCATACCCTGGAAGGCAGCAGTTGAATGGCCAAAGTATTTGGGTCCCTGCCACAAAGGAGACCTGGATTGAATCCTAGCTCCTGGCTTGGCCTGACCAAGTCCCAGCTGTTATTGCATTTGGGGAGTGAACCAGCAGATGAAAGAAAGAGCCATCTCTCTTTATCTCTGTCGGTCTCTCTCTCTTTCCACTTTCAAACAAGTGAAAAAAAAAAATTTCAAATTGTGGAAGAGGGGCCAATGCTGTGGCACAACAGGTTAAAGTCACAGCCTTCAGTGCTGGCATCCCATATGGGCACCACTTCAAGTCCCGGCTGCTCCACTTCCAATCCAGCTCCCTGCTGATGCACCTGGAAAGACAGTGGAGGATGGCCCAAGTCCTTGAGCCCATGCACCCATGTGTAAGACCCAGAGGAAGCCCCTGGCTTCTGTTAGGCTCAGCTCTGACTCTTGTGGCCATTTGGGAAGTGAACCAGTAGATGAAAGCCCTCCGCTCCCACTCTCTCTCTGTCTCTACCTCTCTCTCTAACTCTTTCAAATAAATGATATTTTTTAAAAAAATTAAATAATTTGTGGGAGAACACTAGCTATAATATTTTGTGATTTTTGGGGCCGGCGCCGCGGCTCACTAGGCTAATCCTCCGCCTAGCGGCGCCGGCACACCGGGTTCTAGTCCCGGTCAGGGCGCCGGATTCTGTCCGGGTTTCCCCTCTTCCAGGCCAGCCCTCTGCTGTGGCCAGGGAGTGCAGTGGAGGATGGCCCAGGTGCTTGGGCCCTGCACCCCATGGGAGACCAGGAAAAGCACCTGGCTCCTGGCTCCTGGCTCCTGCCATCGGATCAGCGCGGTGCGCCGGCCGCAGCGCGCCGGCCGCGGCGGCCATTGGAGGATGAACCAACGGCAAAGGAAGACCTTTCTCTCTGTCTCTCTCTCTCACTGTCCACTCTGCCTGTCAAAAACAAACAAAAAAAAAAAAAACAAAAAAAAATATTTTGTGATTTTTTTTTTAATCGTGATCTATTTTGGGAGTACCTAGTAAAGTTAGTATACATGCTCTTGTTTTAATATATATGTATTATGTATGTATTAACTCTGTTTATTTTTGTAGGGAAAAAAGTTGCAAAACAGGAAGACTTAAAAGAAATGGGTGATGTTTCCTCAGGGATGAGTAGTTCCATCATGCAACTTTACCTCAAACAGGTGCTTGAGGCCTTTTTTCACACCCAGTCAAGTGTACGCCACTTTGCCCTAAATGTCATTGCATTGACTCTAAACCAAGGTCTTATTCATCCAGTTCAGGTAAGCATGTTTTGTAGCAGCAGCACTTAATGCAAGAGTCACATTGTCATTTTTTGACATTGCATAGAGAATAAGTAGTTTCTTATTCCTCTTAATCTTTAATTTGTGCTAAATTCTTAAAGGATTCCTTTATATTGTTATTACTGAAAAATATCCATACTTCTGTGTTCATAATGTAGTCTCTACCAAACAAACTTCAAATTTGTAGAACATACATAGAACATACATACTCAAGTAAATATTCAAAATAGAAATGACAAATTTGTTTCAATCCATATTTACTCTCATCCCTGAGAACCAATGATTTATAATGTCAGGAATGAACTGGGTTTAAGACTAATCTGTTCAACAGGGTGGAATTTTAGTCCACAGAAGAGTAAGGTATATAATCTGATCTCCATTTTCTCATGTTTACTTTGGAGATATCAGCTACTCAACACTTCAGAGCATTGATAAGAGAACAGAACAATGTATAAATCATATTAGTGGGGCAGGCATTTGACCTAGCAGTTGGGATGCCTATATACCATAGTGGAGTCCCTGAGTTCAAGGCCCAGCTCTACTTCTAGCTTCTGGCGAATGCATACCCTGAGGCAATGAATGATAGCCCAAGTACTTGGGCCCTGCCATCCATGTAAGAGACTCCGATAGAGTTCTCGGCTCCTGGCTTTGACCTGTCCTAGCCCTGACACTTGTAGACATTTGAGGAATGAACCAGCAGATGGAAGATTTCTCTGTTTCTCTCTCTGTGTATTTCAAATAAATGAAATAATAAGTTAAAAAATGTTTTTGGAATAGCATTACTGAGAATTGGCAGCCAATGCTCGTATAGTTCATGATCGGGAGAATAACATAGAATATAGAAGTGAAATTATTAAATAACCAGTCTTTGCCTTTAAAAATCTGTATCTTGGCTGTTTTTCATGAAACTTTCTCTAAAATATGCCGTATTTAAAGATGACTGTGTTCTTTCCTGTTTCATGAGATAAAGCATGTTAATAAGTATTTAACGTATTCTCACAATTCAGGTTATCATTAAGACTGCTTATTACAGTGTTGAAACTCTCACTTTTTTGAGATACTTAAGGCTCCTCTTACTTGGTGCTTGGTATTATCATAGCTACTCTTTAAAAAATTTCCCACTCACAAAGAAATTGCAGGTGTGGTTCTTGATTTCCTTTATACTTTGTATACCTATATTATCCATTTGTTAACTTTTGCCACGTTTACTTTATATCTTTATATATTTTTTGAATCACTTTATTTCATTATAAGTTTCAAATAATAGGATTCTTTACCTGTAAACACTCAAGCGTATATTTTCTAAGAACAAGAACATTGTCTTACAAAACCATGATGCAGTCATCAAATCTAAGGAATTTAATATGGATATAGTATTATCTAATGTAAAGTCTTTTCAGACATTGGTAGGTGAAATATACTTTTTTATTTCATGATCCAGGATTTAATCCATGATAATTTCTTTCATGTAGTGCCACATCTATATATATATTTAATGTTTGTGGTAGCTATTATGACCTTCTCATTGATATTTGATTCAGATTCATTCAACATAGTAATGGTGTTTCTTGACTTTAGAAATATAGTGAATATGACTATTACCAACTATTTGATCCTTAAAGCCATGTCTGAAATCAACTTTGTGGAAAAATAAAATAAAATTTTCTTAGCTTTTAGTATGGAAAACAAATTACCACATTATCTTTATATAGCAAATTTAAGCTTAAAAAATTGGTGTGTACATTTGGAGTATTTATCATAATCTTAAACAGATATTCTGAGTGTGTGAGTGCTTTATATGTGAAGAGCCTTAACTTCACAGTAAAGTTGGTCAGAATTTCACCATATCAGTATTTTTGCTGATGCTTTCTTATTTTGAACCAAAAGTAGAGAAAACTCATTTTTAAGAGAACATGAAAACATAGCTTTTATAGGAAGGTCTGTAAAGTTAAATTCGTATATCCCAGATACACAAGTTTTGACATATGTTGAGATACATAGTTTTACTACTCTTATGTCTTATAAATTCTTTATTTTTACTTCCAGTGTGTACCATATTTAATTGCTATGGGCACAGATCCAGAACCTGCTATGCGGAACAAGGCTGATCAGCAGCTTGTGGAAATAGACAAAAAATATGCTGGATTCATTCATGTATGTATTTTTAAATTGTATAACCTAAATTTAAGCATCTTTCTTAAATAAACTATCTCTTTGGTAAATGTCCATTTCCCATTCATAAAATGCTTTGACTAGTATATGCAAGTAAGTTTGTTCTCCATGATGTTTGCTCTGATTTAGAAGTAACTCTATGATGGGGGTTAGAGATAAGCATGCAACACTAAAAATCAGCAAGCATGGGTCCAAGACCATACTTGTTTGATCTTGACAGCAACAACACTCTTATCTCAGTTTTCTCTTTTATAAAATGAAGGAGTTGGAATAGGTGATCACTAATCTTCCTTTCAGCTGTTCATTCTCTGATATTATCATTTTAAATAAGAAAACTAAATAATGAATTTAGCCTCCAAATGTAATGTTCAAAGTATATTTTTAACTTCACTTTCTTAATTTCTCTGGCAAAAATGAGGCTTTTATTGATTTCAGATGAAAGCAGTGGCTGGTATGAAGATGTCTTATCAGGTACAACAGGCAATCAACACGTGCCTAAAGGATCCTGTGAGGGGATTCAGACAAGATGAGTCCTCCAGTGCTTTGTGCTCACACCTTTACTCCATGATCCGTGGAAACCGCCAGCACAGACGGGCCTTTCTTATTTCTTTACTCAACCTCTTTGATGACACAGCAGTAAGCATAAAAACTTATTACTTTAAGGAAATAAATGTTCTACAAATGTTATGTCTGTATTGCCATTTTTATAAATGCTAGTGACTATATTAAATGTGTTTCCCTAACCCTGTATGTACAAGGTATACAGTCAAGATTTCAGGGGAAATTTTACATGAGAATAAGTCTGTTGAGGAATAAAGTATGTAATTGTTTAAAATGAATATCTTATAAACTTTGATTATTGTGTCTGTAACCATATCTTTAAATAAGCTACATCACTAAAGCTATCACTTTGGGAATAGATTACCTAAACAAATAATAAATAAAATGGGTTTCTCTCATTTCTGTAGGACTCAAATATCGTTAGAGAATAAATGGTTGAGGTTTTTGTTTTTTGACTAATGAGATCTCTAGTGTTCAACTCAATTTCCTTAATGCAGAGTCCACTTTTGTGTAGTTCCAGCTTTGACACTTTCAGCTATTCTGTTGCACAGGTTGCACTGGCCAGTACCAAAAGCCAAGAAAAAGACCATCCTGTTCTTTATATTTTAATTTATTAATTCATTTTAAACAAATATTATACACCTACTATGTGCTGGCCGTTGTGCTAAAAGATAAGAGGATTAAATAGCAACAGCAGATGTGTTGTCTACCCATATAGAACTAACAAATGAGTGCCATGTGTGTATAGCTATTTTCTTATTTTAATAACTTGTTAACTAGATACCAGATTTTTGCAATGAAGCAAAATGATAATTAGCGGAGTATAGGGACCTTACTAGACCTCTTTTAAAGTACTTGTGAAGTTTTTGCACGTATGATCTGGCAGATAAGTATTGTAGATATCTATTTCAGAAATGCCTAGAATATAATATATCATAACCATCATCATCATCATTATCATAACATCATTAATATTAAGCTTTCATAGTGCATAGGACATTGTACTAAAACAAGATGGTATGATGTAGTGTTCTTATCCTCAAAGGATTTTACCTCCAGTTGTGGGTATAGGACAAAATAAAACAAATAAAAGGTTAGCATACCTTAACTGTACACCCAGTGGTTCATACTGATGACATTGCTTCCATCAGTGACTCTTTCCTGAGTTTCATTCCTGTGTGGTATCACTTCCTGGTCTGTGTCATCAGATGGATACTCTATTACTTCAGCATTTGAAATGCTGTATTAGAAATCCAGTTCTAATAATGTGGTGCTTTCTTCTGACTATTTCCAACAAGGATATCAGAGAACAAATCTCTGAAGACCTAGAGGGATTAGATGATACAGATCTACTGTATAAAGCAGGAAAGGAAGATATTCTAGGCAGGTGTAAAAATACAGTGGTAAGAATCTGTGGGAAATAATGAATAGATATAATTTGGGACAGAAAAATCATGTTGAGGAAAAGTATATAGGGGAAACTGTAGATAGTAAAGAATGATAGAAAGCATTTTAATAAAATGATGGGGACAAGTCCTAAGAACATTCACACTAAAGGTAATAAAGGATTATTATCATGACAGTAGGAAAAAAGAATAAATAGTAGGAAAGGAAATACATGTTTTATGGCAGGAATAAGATAAATGTTTCTGTGATACGAATAGCCAAAGGAGGGACCACCAGCATTGTGGCATGGCTGGCTAAGTCACCATCCCATTTTAGAGTTCTGATTTGAGTCCCAGCTGCTCTACTTCTTATCTAGCTTCCTACTAAGGCAGCAGAAGAGAGCCCGAGTACTTGGGTCCATGCCATCCTTATGGGAGACCAGGATGAAGTTCCTGGTACCTAGCTTCAGCCTGTTCCAATCCAAACCTGGCTAAGTTACACCCATTTGAAGAGTGAACAGTGGGTGAAAGATATCTATGGCCAGCGCCGCGGCTCACTTGTCTAATCTTCTACCTGCGGTGCCAGCACCCCAGGTTCTAGTCCTGGTTGGGGCACCGGATTCTGTCCCGGTTGCTCCTCTTCCAGTCCAGCTCTCTGCTGTGTCCCGGGGGTGCAGTGGAGGATGGCCCAAGTGCTTGGGCCCTGCACCCACATGGGAGACCAGGAGGAAGCACCTGGCTCCTGGCTTCGGATCGGGGCAGTGCACCGGCTGCAGCGCGCCGGCCATGGTGGCCGTTTGGGGGATGAACCAATGGAAAAAAAAGATCTTTATCTCTCTCTCTCTCTTACTGTCTAACTTTGCCTGTCAAAAAAAAAAAGATATCTATCTCTCTTTGTACTTTTCAAATATATAAATAAATCTTAAAAAAGAATAGTCAAGGGGCCAGCACCCTGGCCCATTAGGTTAATCCTCCACCTTTGGCACCGGCATCCCATATCGGCACCAGGTTCTAGTCCCTGTTGCTCCTCTTCCAGTCCAGCTCTCTGCTGTGGCCTGGGATAGCAGTGAAGGATGGCCCAAGTGCTTGGGCCCTGCACCCACATGGGAGACCAGGAAGAGGTACCTGACTGCTGGCTTCAGATTGGCGTAGCTCCAGCCATTGCGGCCATTTGGGGGGTGAACCATCAGATGGAATACCTTTCTCTCTGTCTCTCTCACTGTCTGTAACTCTACCTATCAAATAAATAAATCTTTAAAAAAAAGAATAATCGAAGGATAAACTGGAATACTTTTCTCTTGGATATCTGAAAAAATAATGGGACTCTCCCTGAAGGCAATTTGAAAAAGAGTTGACCTGAGAAGGACACAGAAGGGAAATAGTCAAAGAGGTAGGAAAAGAAAGCTAAGGAACAAGAAGGTTTCAGGAACGAAACTTCAGGTAACAGAGTTAGATTTTGCTAAGAAGTCAAGGAGAATAAAGAGTGAAAACCAGAGTGGAATGATTGACAGACTTGATAGAAATAGTCAAGCTGTGAGGGGCAAAAACAGATTTTCTAGAATACTGGAAAAGACATGAGAGCAGTATATTCTTTCAAGAAGGTTGATTTTGAATGGAAGGACAATGTAAAACTTCAATGAACAGCGTTGAAGAATTTCAAATAATTTTGAAAAGGTTTGTTCAAATTTTAAGTAGGAAAATATTATATATATCTTATATATTATGATGTTAAAACTAACAGATGAGGTAGGGTTCTATGTCTGCATTTCCTCAACTGTAACTTATTAAGTACTAATACTTATTTTAGAGTGAAAAAGTGAGAGTCTCTTCTGAATATTAACAGCAAGAGTGTATAATATGACCTGTGAGATTTTTGTTGTTGCTTTTGGTGCTGTTGAATTTAGTGCTGTTTGAACAGTGGGGTGGTAGATGACAAGAGGGCATGTTTTTGGTTTTTCCTTTTTTGGTTTTATCTTTTTTTTGAGCTATAAATTTGTAAAAGAAATTTTATCTTTTTTTCATCTTTTATTTGAAAGAGACAGAAATCTTTCATCTACTAGTTCACATCCCAGATTTCTGCAATAGCCAGGGCTCGGCCATGCCAAAACCAGAAGCCTGGAATTCCATCCAGGCTTCCCATGTGGGTGGCAGGGTCCCAAGTACTTTAGCCATCACCTGCTGCCTCCCAGGGTGCACATTAGCAGGAAGGTGGATCAGAAGTAGAGGAGCAAAAGTCATACCAGGCATTCTGGTATGGGATATACATGTCCCAGGCAGCTATTTAACCACTGTGCTGAATCCTTCCCCAGGAATTTGAATATTAATGTGTCTTTCTGTTTATATTCTGTATTATGTAATTCCAAAAGTCTCTGTTTAAAGTTACTTCTTATTGAAGCAAGCAAGTAGTAGTAAGCTTAATTTTTTTCTTAAATTTTGCCTATCTTAGAGTTTTTAGAGTATAAAGCTGGTAACATTGTCAAAACAACTGATATTCTCAATTACACATACAGAGCAAACTGACAAATGTTCTATGAGTATGTGAATTTGGAATGTTTTTTTCTCTTTTAGCCCACCTAGAGTACTATAATTACCACTTGTTTTTGAAGGTAGAATAGTAACTGTGTGTAACTGATCTCCATATGGGTTAAACTCTTTAAAAACACAGTAACAATTACGAATTCATATGTATACTTTCTGATGTGGTATGGATTTATCATAAAGATTCCATATACTACTCCATAAGAAAATTTCATGCAACTTCACTTGGGTACGCTAAAAAATTTCACCTCTTCCCTCTTGAGGTAACATGGTGGAAGTCACTACAAAAATCTCCTAAAATGGGTATACGATTATTTTATAAAATCCATTTCTGATCTCCTGCCTCATTTTTTCTTCCCACCCAACCCTGCACTCAACCATATCCCTATCTTTGCGTCTGTCTCTCTCTCTCCCTTTCTCTTTCTTTCTCTCACATTAGCTGAGGTGAAAGTGCCCTATAGTATTTTTTTCTAAAAAAAAAAAGCTTTTTGGATGGGTTTCTAGAGTATCCACTAAATATATGTGCCTTTTTTTTTAAAATTTACAGAAAACAGAAGTGACTATGCTCTTGTATATAGCAGACAATCTAGCCTGTTTTCCATACCAGACACAGGAAGAGCCGTTGTTTATAATGCATCATATAGATATTACACTCTCAGTTTCTGGTAGTAATCTACTGCAGTCATTCAAGGAGGTAAGTTACACACATTACTATTCTTAATACATCTGTAAAAATACAGGCATGCTATTCTCTTTTGCTTCCCATTATTTTTATTTTCACAGGTATATAAAATCCTTCTAAATTAACATACTAAAACCTGGGCAGTACTTAATTGCGAAAGAAAGTGGGTTACCTTTTTATTTTTATTCAGAAAGATCTGAAACAATGTCATGTGTAGGTCATTTAGGTCACTTTTCATACATACATGAATTGTTTTTATCAATGAGCCATCTCACTTCTTTATTTTTTCGCACTTTAACATTGATCTTAAGTATTTCTTGTCCATTCATATATCCATTTGAGCCCCATTTTATAGCACATTGCTGTTCTGTAAATCTTGTGATGCTGTGGACCATAGCAGTACACATCAAGATATATAAATAGACAGTTTATTTATAAGGAAACAAAATGTATAGCATCATTGATCTCTCATTATCTGTCAACAACAGCGTCAAGATGGAGTTGGCATATTGTGCTCCCAAAATCTTTTCTGAATTTATTGTTAAAAACCTTGTGTCTTTTCTGCCATAATTTTAGAAAGTAATAAAACTGATTTAATTGTGAAAGTACCTAGTGTAGCACTAGACACATAGTAAACGCTCCATAAATTCTTTACAAATTTATTGGAATATTTCCATGTTCCTGATGATACAAGTAGATGACATCTTAGAAAATTGTTGTGCTCAAAATTCAACTTACCAAATCTAGTAATCACAGAAGTTCTTTTAGATACATAAGGATTGAAATTATAGTAATGTCTAAAGTCCTCTCTACTTGAAGTGTAAACCACAAGTCTGAAAACTGGCCTTACCTGAGCTGTACAATCTTAGACTCCACCTTTGAATCGCTAAAACAGACTGTATTTATTAACAAATCCCTAATGTGTTATATTACATTAAAGTTTGAGAAGTTAATACTTTCCCAGGAGCTGAAGACCTCGTGTTCTCATATTTTACTTCACTTACTGTTGTGGCTATACCTGTAAATGTTTCTTTAATTGTATTTCTTAACAATTGCATTTTGAATAATTGTTTTTATTAATTTGATCCTCTCCCTACCCCCATTTAAACTGGTTGACTTTGTTTCTTTCTAATAGCTAACGTTTTCATAAAGTGCCAAAAAAAAAAAAAAAAAAAAAAAAAAAACAGGATTTAAGTATTCAAGAAAAGTTGTATATTGTATTGCTAAAAATTTTTGAAACAGAGAATTTGGTAGAAACTGGGGGTGTTCAAGCCTACTATATTCTCTTCAGTTAAATTATAATTACTGCTTTACCTCTGTACTGGCTTACCTGTGTACCAAGTTGACAACTTTTTAAAAAGCTAGTTTCTATTTCATTACTATCCTTATTAAAAAATTATTTCCCTTTGAAATTATTCCCCTTTCCCTTTCAGAGATTTTCCCAAGGGAGTGGTTATAGGTGAGGCTGTTATATATGATTTTATTCAGTCTTGAACCTTAATTTTTACCCACAACAGTTACATCTCCAGTTACTTATAGAAAGCCAAGGGGCTGTTAATTTAAGGAAGCATTTTGAAGCTATTGAATAGAGCATAATTATGTTAGTGGCATTTTGTTTTATCATTTTTCAAACAGAATCATTTCTTCTTTGTTTTAGTCTATGGTAAAGGACAAAAGGAAAGAGAGAAAATCATCACCCAGTAAAGAAAATGAATCAAGTGAGAGTGAAGAAGAAATTTCCAGGCCTCGGAAATCACGAAAGCGTGTAGATTCGGATTCAGATTCAGATTCAGAAGATGATATAAATTCAGTGATGAAATGTTTACCAGAAAATTCAGCTCCTTTAATTGAATTTGCAAATGTCTCCCAGGGTATTTTATTGCTTCTAATGTTAAAACAACATTTGAAGAATCTATGTGGATTTTCTGATAGGTAAGCAGTGAGAAGAGGGGGAAAAAAACTACCCTGTTCAAATAGTAGAGAAATATGATTCCCAGTTATGATTGCCTGCCTACTTAATATTATAAATGTTCCTTTTAATATTGTAATTGTCCCTTTTTATTGCTTTATAGTATTCTGTTGTGTAATATACCATAATTTACCCATTCTATTATTAAAGGAGAAAAAAAAATATTCCTTTACTTGATGATAGATAATGCATTGCAAAATAAAGAACTTCTCTAAAAGGACTTATTAGAGAATCAGGCTGATCTTAAAATAGTATACAAATTTAAGTTTATAAAAAACATTGAAATAAGAGCAAGTGAAAACCAGTTAGGCTGAGCTCTAACAGAATGCAAATAGTACTTTCAAGTACTTTATTTAAAGTAAGAGACAAAAAATAGAGATTATTGTGAATGCTTTACAGTCTTACCCATGTTTAGTCGCTAAAACTCTTTTCTGCCCCCCCTCCAAAAAAAAAAAGGCCAGCGCTGTGGCTCACTAGGCTAATCCTACGCCTGTGGCGCCGGCACCCCGGGTTCTAGTCCTGGTTGCTCCTCTTCCAGTCCAGCTCTCTGCTGTGGCCCAGGAAGGCAATGGAGGATGGCCCAAGTGCTTGGGCCCAACACCTGCATGGGAGACCAAGAGAAAGCACCTGGCTCCTGGCTTCAGATCGGCGCAGCACCGGCCATAGCTGCCATCTGGGGAGTGAACCAATGGAAGGAAGACCTTTCTCTCTGTATCTCTCTAACTCTGCCTGTCAAAAAAAAAAAAGAAAAGAAAAAAGAAACTCTTTTCTGCCTATGCCCATTGAATTCTGGTCATTTTTTTACATTCATTGAAACCTTAGATTAGCCATCACAAGATTAAAAGTTAATAGGGGGGCCGGCGCCGCAGCTCACTTGGCTAATCCTCCGCACCCCAGGTTCTAGTCCCAGTTGCAGCACCAGATTCTGTCCCGGTTGCTCCTCTTCCAGTCCAGCTCTATGCTGTGGCCAGGGAGTGCAGTGGAGGATGGCCCAGGTCCTTGGACCCTGCACCTGCATGGGAGACCAGGAGGAAGCACCAGCTCCTGGCCTTGGATCAGTGCAGCACATCGGCCGTAAGGGCCATTTGGGGGTTGAACCAATGGAATGAAGACCTTTCTCTCTGTCTCTCTTTCTCTGTCTAACTCTGCCTGCAAAAACAAACAAATAAATAAATAAAGTTAATAGGGAGGACAGCTAATGATTAATGTGAACCTGGTCAGTGGCCAACCAGAAAGAATGTTTCATGTAAAAGAGACATGTAATGTCATTTAAGTAGACATGTCTCGTTTCTAGCATCTGTTGCCACAGAATAGAGTGAGGATAAAGTAGCCAGAGTTTCTACTCTCCCAGGAGACACTAGAGATCCAGATCTTCATGAGAAATATAATTTAAAATGTTATAAGGTTTTGCTACAGTGCTGAGGAGTTGGAAGTGTTTTAAGCAGAATTGCTAATAATCTGAAGCAGATTTTACGCAGTCATTCTAGCTTCTATGAAAAGAATGAATAAGGCCGGCACCGCGGCTCACTTGGCTAATCTTCTACCTGCGGCACCGGGACCCCGGGTTCTAGTCCTGGTTGGGGCACTGGATTCTGTCCCGGTTGCTCCTCTTCCAGTCCAGCTCTCTGCTGTGTCCCGGGGGTGCAGTGGAGGATGGCCCAAGTGCTTGGGCCCTGCACCCACATGGGAGACCAGGAGGAAGCACCTGGCTCCTGGCTTCGGATTGGGGCAGTGCACCGCTGCAGCGTGCCGGCCATGGTGGCCGTTTGGGGGATGAACCAATGGAAAAAAAAGATCTTTATCTCTCTCTCTCTCTTACTGTCTAACTCTGCCTGTCAAAAAAAAAAAAAAAAAGATATCTATCTCTCTTTGTACTTTTCAAATATATAAATAAATCTTAAAAAAGAATAGTCAAGGGGCCAGCACCCTGGCCCATTAGGTTAATCCTCCACCTTTGGCACCGGCATCCCATATCGGCACCAGGTTCTAGTCCCTGTTGCTCCTCTTCCAGTCCAGCTCTCTGCTGTGTCCCGGGGGTGCAGTGGAGGATGGCCCAAGTGCTTGGGCCCTGCACCCACATGGAAAACCAGGAGGAGGCACCTGGCTCGCTTTGGATCAGTGCAGCACACTGGCCGTAGCGGCCATTGAGGAGTGAACCAATGGAAAGGGAAGACCTTTCTCTCTCTCTCTCTCTCTCTCTCTCTCTCTCTCTCTCACTGTCTAACTCTGCCTGTCAAAAAAAAAAAAAAAAAAAAGAAAGAAAAGAATGAATAGGTAGGGGACAATCAAGTAGAAAGCAGTAAACCAATTTAGTAACTATTGCAATTATATTAAAGCTGCCCAACAATCACAATCATAGTATCCCAAAATAAAAATGAAAAATTTAATTTCATTAAAATGATGCTGCTTATCTGTCATTGGATTACTCCAGGCATCTTTTCTCTATCCCTATCACTTTCATGCCTGTATTCAAGAGAATATTATTTTTTGCTTTTATGTCTTTATTTCCCTTTGAAAAATTGTTTATGTAGTGTCAAATTCATTAGTTGAAATCTGTGATCTGTGTAACAACAATGTAATTACAGGTTGAGCATTCATAATCTAAAATCTGAAATTCTCCAAAATCCAAAACTTTTTGAGCACCAACATGACTACACAAGTAGAATATTCTACACCAGACTTCATATGATGGGTTGCAGTCAAAACTTAGGTGCCACTCAGGCAATTAACCTCATGGATAAGACACCTGTACTCCACATGGGAGTACGGGGTCTCCACTTCTGATTCAGGCTTCCTGCTGATGTGCAGGTTGTGGCTCAGCTAGTTGGGTCATTGCCACCCATGTGGGAGCCTTAGCTTGAGTTTCTAGCTTTCAGCTTCACCCTGGCACAGCCCCAGCCTTTGTTACCCAGTATAGGAAATCTATCCGTCTCTGTCTATCTACCTTTTGAATAATTAAAAATTTTAAAAAAACAAGTCTGGTACTCTAACAGTAGTGTATAAAACTACTTTGAGGCTATGTATATAAGGTATATATGAGACAAATTAATTATGTGTTCATGTTAGGGGTCCCATCCCCAGTATATATCATTGTTTATGTGCAGATATTCCAAAGTAGAAAAAAATCTGAAATCCAAAATGCTCTGGTACTAAACACTTGGTATAAAAGATATAAAAAATTTAGCTAGACTGAATTTCAGTATAAGTACATGAAAAGTTCATAAACCTTTCCACTTTGTTTTCCCAACACAGTAAAATTCAGAAATACTCTCCATCTGAATCTGCAAAAGTATATGATAAAGCGATAAACCGAAAAACGGGAGTTCATTTTCATCCCAAACAAACATTGGACTTCTTGCGGAGTGATATGGCTAATTCCAAAATTACTGAAGATGTGAAGAGGAGTATAGTGAAACAATATCTAGATGTGAGTAGTAAAGCCAAAAACTAATTCCTTCTTGTATTGAATTTTTTGAAAAGTAAATTTTTGGGCTGGCGCCATGGCTCAATAGGCTAATCCTCTGCCTGAGGTGCCAGCACCCCGGGCTCTAGTCCCGGTCAGGGTGCCGGATTCTGTCCTGGTCACTCCTCTTCCAGTCCAGCTCTCTGCTGTGGCCCGGGAAGGCAGTGGAGGATGGCCCAAGTCCTTGGGCCATGCACCCACATGGGAGACCAGAAGAAGCACCTGGCTCCTGGCTTCAGATCAGCGCAGTGTGCCGGCCGCAGTGGGCATTGGGGGGGGGGGGGGGTGAACCAACGAAAGAGGAAGACCTTTCTCTCTCTCTCTCTCTCTCTCTCACTGTCCACTCTGCCTGTCAAAAATAAAAAGAAAAGTAAACTTTTGGAAGGGACATAACTTTTTTCATATTAGTTTCATGAGTTACCAGGATCACTTATTTCTGTGGTTTTAGTAAGTTTCTAGTTTTATCTTGCCCTTACCAGTGCACCCAACTGAATCATAATTATTTTTTTCTTAGAAAACAGCAGCCCACTAATTATTTTAACAAAAATGAAAGATTATAGGAAAATGTATATGTGTGTTTCATTTTTAATTTAATGGATTGCATGGTTTCTATTTCATAAAAGGTAAAACTACTAACAATCATCCTCTTGCCTTATTTGGCCATTTTGTTCCTCTTTTTTCTGGCAACAAGTACTACTTTTTTTTTTTTTTTAAGGTTTGATTTACTTATTTGAAAGAGTTACAGAGACAGAAAGAGACAGAAAGAGGTCCTGCATCCAATGATTCACTCCCCAAATGGCTGCAATGGCCCAGGGATAGGCCAGGCCGAAGCCAGGAGATTCTTCCGGGTCTCCCACGTGGGTGCAAGGGCCTAAGCACTTGGGCCATCTTCCACTGTTTTCCCAGGCCATAAGCGGGGAGCTGGATCAGAAGTGGAGCAGCCAGGACTCAAGCTGTCACCCACATGGGATGCTAGCACTGCAGGTGACAGCTTAACCCACTGTGCTATATGCTGGCCTCTTATTTATTTTTACATAAATAATACATGAATACGTCTCTACACACACATTCAAGAAGTATGTGAGTGTGTCTGTTAAAAATGTCTTTAAGGGGCAGGTATTTGGCCTAGTACTTAATTTTTCTGCATCCCACTTAATTTTTCTGCATCCCATATTGGAGGGTCTCAATTCAATACCTGCCCCTGGCTCCTGATTCTGTCTTCTTGCTAATGCAGACCCTGGGAGGCAGAAGTGATGTCTCAAGTAATTGGGCTCCCGACACCCATGTGAGGGTCCTGGATTGAGTTTCCAGCTCCCAGCTTTGCTCTGGTTCAGCCCCAAGCATTGCAAGCTTTTGGGAGGTAAACAGTAAATGGAAGTTCTGTCTCTGTCTCTCTGCCTCTCAAATCAATAAATATTTTTTAAAAAGAAAGAAAGAAAAAGAAAAGAAAGAATAAGAAAATTCACAGAAGATAGAGATTACTGGGGTTTTGGGAGAGCGCTGAGTGGGAATTGTTTGATTAGTAGAAAATGTCTTTTTGGAATGATGAGGAAGCTCTGGAAGTGGGTGCTGGTGATGGGTACACGATATTGAGGATGAACTTAATGCCAATAAATTGTACACTTATAATAGTTAATATAGTAAATTACATGTTTATTTCACCACATAATAAACAATTTTGCAGTGTCTTTAGAAGACTATCTTAATAAATAAAACTAAACTGTTATAACTTAACCTACTTAAAGCAAGTAGCTGAATAAAGGTTTTGTTTTTATTTTTTTTACCAAGGAAGAAATCTGCACAGTGATTTTTATGCTCTTCATGAACTTTGCAAACCATATATCCAGAATTGGAAAAATATTTTAGTACTCACTTAAAAGTTATTATGTCCTTTTCTGCTTCTTAAGTCCTCTTATCTTGGCAGAGACCCAAGAGGGCAGAGAACTAAAAGATGGAAATCTGAAATTATTATACCTGGGTATATAAAGACTTGGACCAAAAGTTAGCAAACTGTGGCTTTGGGCAAAATCCAGCCTATTACCTCCTTTGTTTTATTGAAACAGCCATACCCATTGTATCGTCTATTATATTATATGTATTATCTATAGCTGCTTTCACACTTAAGTGGCAGATATGTGTGGTTGTGATAGGGCCCATATGAACTGCAAAGCCAAAAATATCTACAATATGACCTTTTACAGAAAACCTTTACCCACCCCAACTTGGACAGTAGCTAGGATCTATTTCACCCATGCCAAAACTCCTGCCTTAGAAACCACTTAGAAATTTGACAGTCTTTCTTAGAATATTTACTATAAAACTCTGAATTGATATCTATTTCTTTTAGTTCAAACTTCTCATGGAACATCTGGACCCTGATGAAGAAGAGGAAGAAGGGGAAGTGTCAGCTAGTACAAATGCTCGGAACAAAGCAATTACCTCGCTGCTTGGAGGAGGCAGCCCTAAAAATAATACAGCAGCAGAGACAGAAGATGATGAAAGTGATGGGGAGGATAGAGGAGGAGGCACTTCAGGGGTGAGGCGGAGGAGGAGTCAACGTATTTCGCAGCGTATTACGTAAAATGATTTTTATGTGCTTATATATGTCAGTCTATTAAATGTACACCGAGTAATGTAATACTTTTAAGAGAAAAGATTTTGTAGATAGAGATTCTCTACTCAACCATTTATACATCCTTTTGTAGAAAGTTTAACATAAAAGACAATAAAAAAAAAGAAATAAGATTTATCCAGCATAAAGGGTTATTAATTTTTCTTTGGATTGTATTAATGTGTGTTATCCTTTTTATTGTTGCTAAGTTTTATGTAGCTTTATGGTTCATATGTATATATAATTTTATATATCAATAAGAGTAAAGACACGGGTACAAATTAAGAGTTATATGGTTTTACAAGTATATGTTAACCCCTTGGCGCTGGCGGTCACGGTGCGTCTCATTGCCGGCAATGGAAGTGTGCCGGGAAATCCCAACTCCCGGCGTCAAGGGATTAAAAGCAATAAAAACAATAATTTCACTAAAATTATTTTGTGTAACACTTGGTCTTTTTTCCCCCTCCCAATGTTTTAGTCATTGAGAAGGTCAAAACGAAATTCAGACTCTACGGAGTTGGCAGCACAGATGAATGAAAGTGTTGACGTCATGGATGTCATCGCTATTTGCTGTCCAAAGTACAAAGATCGACCACAAATTGCAAGAGTAGTACAGAAAACCAGCAATGGCTTCAGTGTTCAGTGGATGGCAGGCTCCTACAGTGGCTCCTGGACTGAGGCTAAGCGCCGTGATGGCCGCAAACTGGTGCCTTGGGTAGACACTATTAAAGAGTCAGACATTATTTACAAAAAAATTGCTCTAACGAGTGCTAATAAGCTGACTAATAAAGTTGTTCAGACTTTACGATCCCTGTATGCCGCCAAGGATGGGACTTCCAGCTAATGAATTTGTACATGCAGCCAAATTTACAGGAATTTTTTTAAAGGCAGAAAAACTTGAAATATCAACATTCTGGCAAAAAAAAATCAGTTTTTTGAAGAGTAAGAGTGGAACCTGGGATACAGGAACAAAAGAAGGAAATGTTGGGCAAACATTTTTGTGGGAGCTCCCTTCGCTGTTGTGCAGCAGAAACAGATTCTCAGTTCATTTTTACTCCCACTGTATTATAGTTTAACAAAAATTGTTTATATCTTGGAAAAAAACTTTCTGTTTAAAAAAATAAACAAGTGAATGTTGGAAATTAGTCTGTTAATGTTCTTAATAAAGTGTTCTTGGAGTTTAACCTAGCAGCGGATGGCTTTCTTTAGCTTAGCCCAGTTTCCAGGGAAGCATTGTTTTTTTCCAGGCTGTAAAATGGCAGAATCTCCTGGATATATAATTTATTCTGTTGAAAAAAAAAGCATGCAGTATCTATGACCTATCTGCAGAAGGAGTTTTTGTAAATGTAGATTTTGTTGTATTAGGTCACCCTGAAAACAATACAAGAAAAGGGATCCCCAGGCAATCTGGTGGAGCGAATACTGCAATAAATTTTTTTACTTCTCTTTGTTACTTGTCTGTTTCCATTTGAATTTCTTATTGTAAAGATCTGTTTAAATCCATTTATATTATTTTGCAGTCTTTTATGTAAAATTTATTATATCACTGGTTTTCGAAGCAAAACATATAATATTGTTTATACAATTTGTATAGGCTGACTTCTGAATAACTGGTATCTATAATTTTCATTCCTATAAGAGGGTGTAAACGATTAACTCCAGGGTTTTATTGTATCCTGCAATATTTAGTATTAATTATATATGATTTAGCACTGTGCCAAACACATTTTCAAGAGTACATTTTGATATAAAAAGAAACTATAGTTTATTCTTTGTATGCTTCAATTTCTTTCTAGTGATGTTCTGATGGTAATATTTACTTTATAAAACTCGGGGAAGGTAACAATCCTGCTGTTCTGGAATTCCAGCATTTCTCTTGGTAAAAATGATGCCATATTATTTTAGAAGTAGAGTTCAAATAAGTATGACACTTCATGATGACATTTTTCACAAATTAATTTTAATGCCAAAAAGGGTTATTTTACTACTTGAAATGCTCACTTTCTATTCTAAAAGTTTCATCATAAATCTTTTGGGAGCAGTTGTCATTTTTACGTTAGTTGCAACAAATACTTTAACTAAAATTGGTAAGAATTTGTTTAACCTCTTAATTTGTATAATTGACATGAGAAATAGTGAATGAAGTCTGTTCAAATTTAATTCCTTTACAAATATGCACTTACTTTTAACATTGAAAACATTGATTTCTAGAATGCCAAGTTTTATAAAATTGGCAAAAAGTGAAGATATTCAATTTGTGAGGAAGAGTGACATCACCATAAAATACATTTTTGTGAACATCTCTGAAACCACTATGAAAATTCAGGATTGATTTCTTCTGTAGAATTCTTTTAGAATGCTTTCTTGAAGGAAATGTTTTCTCAGTCTTTATTTTGTTCCCATTAATTACATGTTTTTTCTCCTCTTGTACTCTGAACTCTTTGGGACAAAGCTAGCTATCCCCCACCTTGGAGTTTGTTTATATATCAGAAGGATTTGTGGTAGTTTATGAAAATAATAATATAAAAATAAGAGTATAATACCAGTTGAGAAAATATAAGAATATATATAATAAATCTAGCATAGAGGGTACTGAAGAATAAACTACAAGTAAAAAAAGAAAAAACAGTTTTGAAAGCTATGTGCCTATCTAAATCTCAGAAAAACTACTAGTTAAATATTTTAGCCACTTTTTGTAGATAAGGAAATAGGAATTTGCTGATAAATGTGATAATGGCAATTTAAATCTAAAATTGGAGAAATTGTATCGCACTAGTCTAGCTAGCTGAACATCAAGTATTAAGAATGTGCATCCTTACTGAAAGTGAATGAGTTCCTTAAAGATTCTTGTAGTACAGACAGTTGGGAATCTTAATTTGGAAGTGGGTATAGAATAGTAGTAAGTCTTTTCTTGCCTTAATTAGATTATCTGTGGATTTCTTTGTTTGTCATTCATTGGAAGTTTAGAAATTATAAGTTTTTTAGAATTTTCCATATAGTCTAATCTCTTAAAATTTTATCTGTTAATACTGGTATAACCCAGTGTTGTTCAAACACATAGGCCTTAACTCTTGAATATACAAACCAAAGTTTTCAAAAAGTTGAAGATTTCTCGAAGATTCTTTTTAGGTGATGTTTGGGTATTATTCTTTTTAGGTTTTAACATTTAAAGTAAGTTAAGGTCTTGGCAATCAAATATACAAAATTAAATTTTCCAAATATATTCAGATTTACAAAGTTAATTTGTTGAGTGTTGATTAATTTCTGTAGATTGATATGTAGTAGGCTGTATTATGTTTTATTTGATATTGAAAAGGTGTATTTTATATAAAATTTTCAAGAACCTCTACATTTAAATATATTAATATGAAACTTTAGCATCTGATTTAAATTTTTTGTTATTTTAACAAAAATGGCTGGTTTTAAAAAGATAATCCATACTCAGATATACATGGCAGAAAGTTCAGTCTAAAATCTTCTCGAATTTTGTAATGTCTAATGGAAGAAATAGCATTTAGAGAAAAGTAAGGTATAGCTTACTTTGTTGATATGCTGATATTTGAATTGTTGGCAGGTAACTGAAGCACACAGGCAATTTTTGACTATCGTAGTATGTCTCACGAAGACAGGTAAGTCAAACTGATTTTTGTCCAATATGGATTTCATGTTCAGCAAGCAAATGTGTATTTTCATTTAGAAATATGTGGGAAATTGTGGGTCTCCCTCTCCCTCACATCACTGTTGATTGTACCAGAAAACTCATGTTGGTCACTATCCAGATGATGCACATTTTCAGAACTACTGATAAAAATCTTAAGTTGAAATTAGATTGCTTTTGCAAAGGTAAAACCCATCAGACTACTCACTTGAAATAATTTAATTTTAAACACTTAGTTTTTGCTCTCCAGAATTCTACTTGTTAGAACTTTTTGCTGTTTCATCTTTCTCATTTTAAAGTTTGTTTAATCCCCTAACGTTGTAAAAGGAAACATATTATTTATTACACATTTTTACTAATTTTATTTATTTGAAGGTTTTTCTAAGTATACCCCTTGTCCTATTAATCCTATTTGAGAAACAGTTGGTTATAAATTTGGTATGACAGAAAGGTCACTGATCAAACAAATTCCAGTTTGCATAGCGTGTTGACTTAAGCAGTCATAAAATCCATTGTCAAGTTTGCATTTCAGCGTGAGTACTACCAACTCACCCTTCCTTTCTGTGACCTCAGTTGTGACTCCAGTGTTCAGAGTGGTGCAGTGAGCACATAATTATTTTTTCTCATCAAATTATTCCAAAATTTTATTAGGGGAACCCCCATGTACTTACCATTCAGTTAAAATCAGTCTGTATTTCTGACCAAGTTTGAAGTGTTCCCTATACACTCCCAGCCCCATGTTTTTTGCAACAAGTCACAAACATATTTCATCTGTAAATATATTATCTATTATCCTTAAACATTAATCCTTTTTTGACACCAAATTTCCAGTTTTCTTGTAACTGTAATTTTTTAGGTCTTAGAGAACTTGCCAGGGCAGGCTTTTGGTGTATGTAGCAGTTAAGATACCACTTGGGATGCCTGCATTCCATACCAGAGTGCCTGGGTTCCTTGTTCCAGCTTTCTGTTGAATGAACCCTGGTAGGTGGCAATTGATGGCTCAGATAGTTGGGTCTCTACCAAGCAAATGGAAGATGTATGTTGGGTACTCGGCTCCTGACTTCAGCCTAGCATGGCCCCAGGCCCAAGGTGACCATCTTGGGGAGTGAACCAGTGCATGGGAAATATCCATGTGTGTGTGTGTCTTTCTGCCTTCCAGATAAATAGAGAACTTGCCTTTTTTTTTTCCTCCATTGCTGATTTTTTACAAAGAAATTGAATTGTTTCTTGGGTTCTTAAGAATATAATTGATGCTAAATAGAGGGACACAGTTGTTTTTGATTGTTTGTATTAATTTTTATTTATCTGAAAAGAGAACTCTGATTCTGTAGATTCACTTCTCACATTCCCAAAGTGGGCCCAGAGCCTTGCCAGGCTGAGGCCAAGAACCAGGAACTCAGAGCAGGTCCCAATCCATGTAGGAGGCAGGAACCCAATCACCTGAGCAATCACAACTGCACCTGAGGGTCCACGTTAGCAGGAAGCTGGAGTCAGGAGCCAGAACCATGCATCAAACCAAGCTACTCTGGGGAGGAACTGTGGCGTGGCAAGTTAAACTGCCTGCATTTCCTGCATCCCATATGGGCACCAGATCAGGTCCCAGCTGCTCCTTTTCTATCCAGCTCTCTGCTATGGCCTGGGAAAGCAGAGAAAGATGGCCCATGTGCTTGAACCTATCTGGTGTGAACCCAGATGGGAGACCCGGAAGAAGCTCCTGGCTCCTGGCTTTAGATGGGTCCAGTTCCAGCCATTGTGGCTATTTGGGAAGTGAACCAGTGAATGGAAGACTTTTCTGTCTGTCTCTCCCTCTCTCTAACTCGACCTCTCAAATAAATAAATAAAAGATCTTTTAAAAAAAATCAAGATATTCCAATGTAGTATGCAAGCATTTCAATAATGTCTTAATCACTAAACTAAATGCCCACCTACCCTGTTTTCTGGTTTTGAATTCTTAAATCCTCTTTATAAACTTATTGTAGGCATGAGACAATGAATCTCTTTTTTTGAATTCATGATTTTTGAGGCATGAACTTGTATGAATAGGACAGAGGAACCATTACAGAGATAATGAAGTAAGGAGTTAGGTCTGATTTTCAGAAATATTTTGATAAATCTTGTGCAGTCTTTTGAGTTGACAAATGCCATGTGGGCAGTTGGAGGTAAAGAATTAAAATAAGAAAATGGAAGTTTGGATGCCAGAGACTGCCCTATAATCAAAATCCTTTTTTTGGTCAGTAATTTTGTGTTAAAATTCAAGCAAAATAAAGTTTTGCTTGAAATTCAAATGAATTCCAGTAGGTTGTAATTTTTATTACATAGTTTACAGGTATTACTGTTTCTCTTGAACAGAATTTTGTCCCTTTTTTTAATGTATAACTGTTGTCAGTTATTTGCTAGTGTCAAACATTGAGAAACTTGGAAATAAGAAGTTACTTTATCTTATTTCATCACAATGTCTTCACCATTTACATTAGCCTTTTTTTCCTCTTAAAAATGGCAGTGTAAATGTTAAATATAGCAGCGGCTGGCACTGTGGCGCAGTGGGTTAAAGCGCTGGTCTGAAGCGCCAAAATCCCATATAGGCACCGGTTCTAGTCCCGGCTGTTTCTCTTCGATCCAGTTCTCTGCTATGGCCTGGGATAGCAGTGGAAGATGGCCCAAGTCCTTGGGCCCCTGCACCTGCGTGGGAGACCTGGAGGAAGCACCTGGCTCCTGGCTTCAGATCAGTGCAGCTCCGGCTATTGCAGCCATCTGGGGAGTGAACCAATGGATGGAAGACCTCTCTCTCTGCCTGCCTGCCCTTCTCTCTCTGTGTAACTCTGACTTTTAAATAAAAAAAAGTAAATAAAGCTTTTTTTTTAATGTTAAATATAGCATGCCTTAAATTGTAGTTTTGGAATAACTTTATTAGATTTAGATCCTGGAACAAAAAATTGAAGACAGTCATTATAACCTGTTTAGTGTAAAGCCTGAGCCAATAATGGCTCTCCATTTGTGTGTGTGTATGTGTGTTTATTTGAAAGGCAGAGTTAGAAATCTTCCAACCACTGGTGCACCCCAAATGGCTGCAACGGCCCAGGGCTAGGCCAGGCCAAAGCCAGGAGCTTCTTCCAGGTCTTCCCAGATAGGGGCAGGGGCCCAAGCACTTGGGTCATCCTCCACTGCTTTCCCAGGCACATTAGCAGGGAGCTGGATTGGAAGTGGAACACCCATGACTCAAACTGGCATCATATGAAATTAACCCACTATACCACAACATTGGCTCCATATTTTATGGTTTAAAACATATATATAGATTCATAAACTATGAGAGATCTGACAAACTTAGTTCAGAAACTGGTTTTAACCACTTTAGAATTCATGCATACCTTTGAGAATAAATGAGAGCCATGAAATCTCTGCTCAGAAAATAGAACCTATTTTCATACCTAGAATAGTGCATACAATCCCAAGAAATTCTTGCTTATTACCACCTTAATTCCATGTTAAACAGTCTTGGATATCTATCATTTAGATTTCCTGTTCTAACCCAAACCCCATCTTTTGAAGGAGATGGAATTTATGCTCAAAGAGGTAAATGATCGCCAGAGCTGCATACCTGCTTAGCACCGAGTTGATCAACTAATAGCTTTTATCTCTCAGATCATTTGCTCCTACACAGATGATTTTTTTCTTGGAAGGTCTTCATTCAGTCTCCTGATATAAGAACTGAATGTAGGCTACTCTGTGACTAAATTTGTTGTTGTTTTTAATACCTTTTCATAAGATACACTTTTATATTCCCAAATTTTGTGATGCCTGTCATTCTGATAAATGAAGAAGAGGAAATGTGATATTTTTATTATGTTCTATTTTTAACTATTTTCTGTATTGCCTGGATTCATGTAGAAGACCAAAACATGGATTGATAAAAAGAGTAACTTTGAAGTCAGAAGACATAGTTTGGATCAATGTGTTTCTGAAAGAAGTGTAAAATGAAACTTGGCAAATAAAACCATTTAGCACATTATAGAAGAACTTAAAGAAATCCATTAATTATATTGCACAGACTTGGGTCATCAGAATGTTTCAGGAAATGAGGGATGGAATTCTAAAAGTTGGAACAGTGTGGTGAGTAAAGAAACTGGAATCCATATGGTACAATAGCAAAAAATTAAGCTATAAAAACTAAATAGATAAGTATGCAATTTCAATAATACAAAAACATAATTTATGTTAATGTGTAGCCAATTAAAAGACTTTTAAGCAGGGATTAATGAAAGTTCACAATGGCTGCCATATAGAGAATAGAGTTGACAGTCTAACAATGACATTGGTGTTGTAGTCTCAGAGATGGAATCTGAACTAGGATGATGATGGCAATACAGATGAAGAGGAATTTGGAGTGATTTCAGATATATTTAGGAAATAAAAATAGGACTTGATGTTTGGGGTAAATGAAAGGTATCAAGAATAGTTAATCAGGTTTTTCTAGATTAAGTGACTGTGTTCAGTTTTAAGTATGCTGAAAGTAAGTACCTTTGGGAACTTCAAGTGATGTCCAGAAAGTGGAAATAAATCATTAACAGAGCAGCCAGGTGCCATGATCATGTAGGCTGTGGAGAAAGAGCAGCACAGAGACAAGAAAGGACTTGGATACTACCAGTGTATAAAATATGATAGAAAAAGAATTTGGCAGGAAGAACAGAAGAAACGATTAGAGGAATGTGGAAAGAATGCAGAAACCAAGGAATCAAAAGAAAGAGCAACATAAGATACAAGATCAAGAGTGAAAATTTTTATTTTTTTAATTAATTTTTTTTTTTGAAAGAGAGAGGGAGACAGAGATGTATCTTCCATCCTCAGGTTCACTCCCTAGATGGCCAAAACAGCCAGGGCTGGACCAAACCAAAGCCAGGAGACTGGAACTTCTCCCAGATCTCTCTCATGGGCCACCATCTATCCTTTTCTCAGGCCATTAGCAAGGAGCTGGATCCAAAGCGGAGCAGCCGAGGCTCAAACCAGCACCTATATGGGATGCCAGCATCTCAGGCAACAGCCTTACCAATACTACAGCACAGTGCCACCACCAAGAGAGACCAAGAGTAGTAAGATTCTAACAGGGAAGCAGAGAATACAGGACCTTACGAGCATTCAGGGGGACTGGCGCTGTGGCATAGTAGGCTAAGCCTCCACTTGTGGTGCCAGCATCTCATATGGATGCCAATTCCTATCCTGACTGCTCCTCTTCTGATCCAGCTCTCTTCTATGGCCTGGGAAAGTAGCAGAGGGTGGTCCAAGTGCCCCTTCACCCACATGGAGGACTCAGAAGAAGCTCCTGCCTCCTGGCTTCGATTCAGCACAGCTCCAGCCCTTGCTGCCATTTGGGGAGTGAACCAGTGGATGGAAGACCTTTCCCTCGGTCTCTCTTTCTCTGTCTCTCAAATAAAAAATTTAAAAAAAATATTAAACTACCAAAAAAATAAAAAGCTACATTCAGGACTTTGGAAGGATTTTGAAACAGTGTATAATGTAATCAAAGTTGCAGTTTACAAAGATCACTCACAGTCTGCAATGTGGAAAATTGTGTTGATGCCAAACTCTGTGCTGTTTTTGTTCAGTAGTGCTCAGCTGCCCAACCAAGAAAAACTGATTTATCATTGAACCAGGATTGAGGGACTGCTAGTGTTTGCAGAGGTCTCCATGAAGTAGACAAGCTAGGGTAATAAAGTAGCAGAAATGAAATAACAGAATAATGTAGTCAGATAAAGTAATATTTTATTTATTTGAAAGGCAAAGAGACCTCCTATCCAACTGGTTCACTCAAATGCCCACGGTGGCTGGGGTTGGATTATGCCAAAGCCAGGAGCCAAGAAAATCTGTGTGTCACACTTGGGTGGCACCTGAAACAGCACACTTGAGCCATCACCTCTCCTTCCCAGAGTGCGCATTAGCAGGAAGTTGGAATAGGAAAGAGCCAGGACTTGAACCCAGGCACTCCAGTCTGGTATGCTGGCATCCCAGCTGGCATCTTAACCACAAGACCAAACTCCTGGCCCAAGGCTTTGTAAGATTTCTGAGAGAACTGTTCTAAAAGACCTAGTGTTAGCTTGGGGGTAAATTAGTAAGATGAAGAAGTAAAGTTTAGTACTGAAGAAATAAAAGGCATAACAAGTTATATTCTGTACTCCTCTTGAGCTAAAACATTGGCTTATTTGTCCTTATCTGCTATATACTAGTGAGTTTACTTGTAGATCATTGAGTATTGACATAGCTCATTCATTTTTAGTTTTTGTAGATTCCATCTGTTGACAACTCTGTGCTGAATGGCTTCTATGAGCTGTGCTGAACTCATTGGCAGTAAGTTGTATTCCAGTGAGAGAGATAGGAAATGACCAAAAGGTACACACTTACGTATTGAAATTTCAGTGAGTGCTCAAACAAAAAAGTAATAGAATACAAGAGAGTATGTACCTCTGAAGTAGTCTGGAGAGTTGCCAAAGTCAGAAAGTGTGTTCTCCAAATGAAACTAATCCTCGTATGAAGCTTCATATGTAATAGACATAATAGATACCAAGTAACGTGGGCTGAACTAGTGAGAAGTGGGTAATTGTATTTTTTTTTTTTTTTTTGACAGGCAGAGTGGACAGTGAGAGAGAGAGACAGAGAGAAAGGTCTTCCTTTGCCGTTGGTTCACCCTCCAATGGCTGCCGCGGCCGGCGCGCTGCGGCCGGTGCACCGCGCTGATCCGATGGCAGGAGCCAGGAGCCAGGTGCTTTTCCTGGTCTCCCATGGGGTGCAGGGCCCAAGCACCTGGGCCATCCTCCACTGCACTCCCGGGCCACAGCAGAGGGCTGGCCTGGAAGAGGGGCAACCGGGACAGAATCCAGCGCCCCGACCGGGACTAGAACCCGGTGTGCCGGCGCCGCAAGGCGGAGGATTAGCCTAGTGAGCCGCGGCGCCGGCCGGGTAATTGTATTTTTGAAATTTTCCGCTAGTAATTGGCTCCTTAGAGACATGGTGGTTGAACAAAGAATGAGGGAAGAAATTGGTGAAAGGAAAGGGAGCAAGGTTAGCATTCCAAACAGCTGGCAAAGCATGTGCAAAGGCTGTGAAGAGAGCACATCTAGCCTTCAGAAGCTTCACGGTTTCCCTGAATGGCAGGACGAGGAAGCTCATGAAATAGAAGGGGGTCAGCTCATGCTTCTGAGAGCCTTGTTAAGGTGGTCAAACAAACTGTGGGGAGCAAGGAATTAAGATGGATGGGGTGGAATAGCAGTTTATATGTGTGGAATGCAGCTTGCATATGTGGAATCCAGTTTGCATTTATAAAGTCAACTACAACTTACACATTTATGGGAGAGGGGGCATAATGGCCCACATGAGAAATGATCACTTGGAACTATGGTGGTGGTAGGGTAAGGAAAGTAGTGGTTTCATTGAAGTGATTAGCAAGTTTTATCAGTCATAGCTTTGGTTGGTTATTTAAATTGTAGTGAGATAACAGGTGGAAATTTTCTTAATAAGTTAGTTAGGTTAATAAGACAAGTCTCTTTCGGTAATGTATCCACGTAAAAGACAACATGGGTGCCAAAGTTGTGGTGTAGCAAGTAAAGTGTCCACTTGTGACGCCGGCATCCCATATGGAGACGGGTTCAAATCCAATCCAGCTCCCCACTAATGGCCCAAGTGTGTTTGAAAGGTATGTGGGAGACGCTGAAAAAGCTCCTGGCTCCTTGCTTCAGACTGGCCCAGCCCTGGCCATTGCAGCCATTTGGGGAGTGAGCCAGTAGATGGAAGATCTCTCTCTCTCTCTCTCCTCTCTCTGTATCTCTGCCTTTCAAATAAACAAATCTTAATTTTTTTTTTAAGATTTATTTATTTGAAAGGCAGAGTTAAAGAGATCTTCCATCCATTGGTTCACTCACTCTCCAAATGGCTGTAATGGGCCAGTCTGAAGCCAGGACCCAGGAGCTGCTTCTAGGTCTCCTATGTGCATGCAGGGGCTCAAGGGCTTGGGCCGTCTTCTGCTGCTTTCCCAGGCACATTAGCAGAGAGCTGGATTGGAAGTGGAGCAGTTAGGACTGGAACCAGCACCCATATTTATATTAATGGTTTCATTTTTCTAATTAAGATTTTAAGAAATAATGCTTTGTTCGACCTCTCCACACCTCATCCTTCTTTGCAGATGCAAATACTTTGAACTCTTAGCCTTTCTTTGGGCCATTAAATCTCTATTTCTAAAAATTAATTATTGATTATTAATTTTCCATTGTATTACATTATCAAAATTTTTATGATAATCATGTGGCTCTTACACCTTTACTCTTTCCTCTCAATATTTAATGAGTATTTATGTAGTATAAAGCTACATAAATATTGCTCAAAGTCATTGTTTATTATGCTATGAGTTACACATTTTCTTGTATTTTTTTTGTTTCTCCTTCAGTGAAATTGTTTTTGCTTTCTTACTAGCAAAATTAACGCATAGAAAACTTTGCTTCTTTTGAAATGCTCTTTCAGATAAATTTTTTTTAAGATAGATTGATGGATTCAAAAGGCAGAATGACAGAGAAAACAAGAGTGAACCATCCATTGGTTCATTCCTTAACTGGCCACACAGCTGGGGCTGGGTGAGACCACAGAAAGGAGCCAGGAAACCTATCCTGGTTCCACATAGGTGGCAGGGCACCAAGCACCTCAGTCATCTGCTGCCTTTTGGGGAGCATTTGCAGGGAGCTGGATCAGCAGCAGAGCAGCCAGGACTCCAACAGGCACTTCAGTAGGCAATGCAGGCATTACAAGCAGCAGCCCTAACCTCTGTGCCACAGTGCCAGCACCTCATGTAAATCATTCATTTGAGACTTTGCTCCTATCTGTGCCTTGACCTACCTCCCCTTAGGAAACTCTTCCTGGAACTGTTCTTCTGCACCAATTTGGACTGATTTTGCAGGCTATTAAAAAGTTATACCAGACTTATTCTCTTCTGATTGGATCCAGAATCCATACCTTCTTCCTCCTTTTAGCTTAAAAATGTTCAATTTACTGGCCGGCATTGTGGCATAGAAGGTAAAGCCACTGCAACACTGACATCCCACATGGGTGCCTTTTCATGTCCCGGCTGCTCCCTGCTAATGGCCTTGGAAACGCAGCAGATTGTGCACATGTTTGAGCCCCCCCTACCAATATGGGCAACCTGAAAGAAGCTCCTAGCCTAACCTGACCAACCCTGACAATTGTGGCCATCTGGGGAGTGGGACTCAGCAGATGGAAGATCTCCCCCTCTGTAATGCTAATAAATAATTAGAATGGGTGCATAGGGACAAACTTCTTTTTTCTTTAAAGCTTTATTTATTTTTACTTAAGAGGCAGTTAGAGAGAGGTCTTCATCTGCTGGTCCACTCCCCAGATGGCTGCAATGGCTAGAGCTAGGCAGATCCAAAGCCAGGAGCCAGGAGCTTCTGGGTCTCCCATGTGGGTGCAGGGGCCCAAGCACTTGGGCCGTCTTCCAGTGCTTTCCCAGGCCATTAGCAGGGAGCTGGGTCAGAATAATAGGCGGGAAACGAACCAGCACCCGTATGGGATGCTGGTGCAGCAGGTGGAGGCTTAAACTACTATGCCACAGCGCCAGCCCTGGGGCACACTTTTTTGAATCATCGGCTTCTGAAGTTGTCTTTAATTCTCCTTCATGATTTATAGCTGGGTCTAGAATTCTAAATTGAGTAGTTTCCATTAGAAAGTATTTTGCTTGCAGCCTGTGCTGCTGTTGTTAAGTGGGCTGATACCATTCTGATTATTGTTCCTTTGTATATGACTTGTGTTTTTCCTCTGCAGAAGCTTTTAAGATGATTTTTATGTTTATTTTTTCTAAAAATTTGCAATGATGTTCATTACTGTAAATCTCTTTATAAAATTAATTTTGTAGGGCATGTTGTAAACTTCTTTTCCTAAGCTCTAGAGGATTTTAATGCTTCATTCTCCTTTAGTTTTTATCCTCTCTGAAATTTCTGTTACTAAGACTTTCCTCCTGGACTAATTTTCTCAGTTAAATTTTTGGCTTGATTTCTTGGTTTTTTGCTCTATCTTCCTTGGAAAGGAAGATATCAGCCCACTTTTTTCCAGCTTTATCTACTATTTTAAATTAAAAAAAAAAAGATTTATTTATTTGTAAGGCAGAGTTACAGAGAGAGACAGTGGGAAAGAGAGATCTTCCATCTGCTGGTTCACTCCTCAAGTGGCTACAGTGGCCAGGGCTGGGCCAGGCTGGAGCCAGGAGCTTTCTCCAGGTATCAAGTGAGTGCAGGGGCTCAAGCACTTGGGCCATCTTATACTGCTTTCCCAGGCCATAGCAGAGAGCTGGATCGGAAGTGGAGCAGCCGGGACGTGAAGTGGCACCCATATGGGATGCCAACACTGCAGATGGCAGCTTAACCTGCTGCACCACAATGCCAGCCCCATCTCTTTACCTTTGAAATAAATAAGCATTGGGGCCGGCATTGTGGCACAGAAGGTTAAAGCCCTGGCCTAAGTGCCAGCATCCCATATGGGCACTGGTTCTACTCCCGGCTGCTCCTCTTCTGATCCAGCTCTCTGCTATGGCCTGAGAAAGCAGTAAAAGATGGCCCAAGTCCTTGGGCCCCTGTACCCGCATGGGAGACTGGGAAGAAGCGCCTGGCTCCTAGCTTCGGATCGGCACAGTTCCTGCCATTGCAGCCATCTGTGGAGTGAACCAGAGGATGGAAGACCTCTCTCTCTGTATCTACCTCTCTAACTCTGCCTTTCAAATAAATAAAGTAAATCTTTAAAAAAAAAAAAAATTAAAATTTTAAAAATTGATAAAAGAATTCCTTTGTTTTTTCACTTGAGTCTTAGAGAAGGAATAAAAATACTAATAAACCTATCTAGAAACCATTTGCAAATTCTTAATGCTGAGGTTATTTTAATTAGCTTGTGTTTTCAAAAGATTTAGTTATTTGCGGCCGGCGCCGCGGCTCACTAGGCTAATCCTCCGCCTAGCGGTGTCGGCACACCGGGTTCTAGTCCCGGTCGGGGCGCCGGATTCTGTCCCGGTTGCCCCTCTTCCAGGCCAGCTCTCTGCTGTGGCCAGGGAGTGCAGTGGAGGATGGCCCAGGTGCTTGGGCCCTGCACCCCATGGGAGACCAGGAAAAGCACCTGGCTGCTGGCTCCTGCCATCGGATCAGCGCGGTGCGCCGGCCGCAGCGCGCCGGCCGCGGCGGCCATTGGAGGGTGAACCAACGGCAAAGGAAGACCTTTCTCTCTGTCTCTCTCTCTCACTGTCCACTCTGCCTGTCAAAAAAAAAAAAAAAAAAAAAAAGATTTAGTTATTTGAAAGAGTGATAGAGAAAGACAGAGATCTTCCATCTACTGGTTCACTCCCTGCATGGCTGCAACAGCTAGGCCTTGGCCAGGTTGAAACCAGTACCAAGAATTTCATCCAAGTCTCCCACGTGGGTTGCAGGGGCCAAAGTAATTGGACCATCATCTGCTGCCTTCCCAGGGGCATTAGCAGGAAGCTGGATTGGAAGCAGAATAACAAGGATTTAAACCAGGATTCTGATATTAGATGCTAGCATCACAGACAGTTTAACCCACTGTGCCACAACACCAGGGCCCCATTAGCTTCTTTATGCATTTGCTGACTTTGCACATATTTTAAAGACGTGCTTTTTTATTAGTGTCCTTTGTTTTTCTTAATCCTATGTAAAACTTCTTCCTTCAAGGGTCGGCATTGGAGTAGCAGTTAAGATTCCACTTGGGACACCCATATCCCATATCAGAGTACCTGGTTGCTGTGCTTCCAATGCAGCTTCCTGCCAGTGTGCAGCATGAAAGGCAGTTGGTGATGATGATGGGTCCCTGCCATTCACATTGGAACTGGATATTGAGTTCCAGGCTCTTGGCATCAACCTGGCCCAGCCCTGGCAGTTGTGGGCCTTTGGGGAACATACGAGCAGAAAGAAAATTGATATCTGTATTTTTCTTTCTCTCTCTCCCTTCCCTCTGCCCCTCTCCTCCCACCCCATCTTTTGAATATGAGAATAAATAAAAAACTAAAATCTCTCCCACAGAAGTTGGCCGCAGACCTCTAAGCCAGAACATTAATTCCCAACTTAGAAACCGACCTTACCTAACAAGGCTTTTGTTTTCCCTGAGGTATTCCCTAGACTCAATTTTTTCATGAAAAGGAAAACATCAGAACTCCTTAACTGTATAGTGCTACAATTCAGATGCTGAACAGATAAATGGTCAGAGTGTAAACAGTGTGAAGGAAGTAGAGCTCATTGTCCTATTCTCCACAAAATCCAACGTTTTCTTTTTCCCTTGTTTCTTTTCTTTTCTTTTCTTTTTTTTTTTTAAGATTATTTGAAATAGTTACACAGAGTGAGAAAGAGAGGCAGAAAGAGGTCTTCCATCCGATGGTTCACTCTCCGGTTGGCTGAAACAGCTGGAGCTGCGCTGATTCAAAGCCAGGAGTCAGGAGCTTCTTCAGGTCTCCCACAGGGTGCAGGGGCCTAAGGACTTGGGTCATCTTCTACTGCTTCCCCAGGAAATAGCAGAGAGCTGGATCGGAAGTGGAGTAGCTGGGATTCGAATTGGTGCCCATAAGGGATGCCAGCACTGCAGGCGGCAAATTTACCTGCTATGCCACAGCGCCAACCCCAAAATCCAAGGTTTTCTTACAGAAGATAAGCAAGACACAAAGCATGGTGCACAATTATTTGAATCGTTATAAGTGTAAAATGGAATAAGCTATAATCATTTTTTAAAGATTTATTTTTATTTATTTGAAAGGCAGAGTTAAAGACAGAGAAAGGGAGAGACACATCTTCCATCTACTGGTTGACTCTTCATATGACTACAACTGCAGGAACTGGGCCAGACCAAAACCAGGAGCCAGTAGCTTCTTCCGGGTCTCCCACATGGGTGCAGGGACCCAAGGACTTGGGCTATCCTCTGCTACTTGCCCAGATGCATTAGCAGGAAGCTGGATGGGAAGTGGAACAAGGATTTAAACTGGTGCGAGGGAACATTCTTGACAGAGGTATTCCTGAACTGGTAAGTCTTTAATCATAGAAACTGCTTCTTGGGGTCAGTGTTGTGGCAGAGCAGGATAAGCCTTTGCCTGCAACACCAGCCAGCCGTTCTGCATGGGCACTCCACTTCTCTTTTTTTTAAGCTTTTATTTAATGATTGCAAGTTTCAGAGATACAACTTCAGGAATATAGTGGTTCTTCCCACCATACCGCCCTCCCACTCCATCTCCTATTCCCTTTCCCTTCCCATTCTTCATTAAGATTCATTTTTAATTAACTTTATATACAGAAGACCAACTCTATACTAAGTAAAGATTTCAACAGTTTGTACCCCCCCCCACACACACAACATATAAGGTACTATTTGAGAATAAGTTTTGAAGTTAAATCTCATGGTAGAACTCATTAAAGACAGAGGTCCTACATGGGGAGTAAGTGCACAGTGACTTCCGTTGTTAATTTAACAATAAACACTCTTCTTTATGATGTCAGTGATCACCCGAGGCTCTTGCCCTGAGCTGCCAAGGCTATGGAAGCCTTTTGTGACCATAAACTCTGTCAGTATTTAGACAAGGTTGTAAGCAAAGTGGAAGTTCTCTCTCTCCCTTCAGAGAAAAGTACATCCTTCTCTGATGGCCCACTGGGGTCTCACGGAGATCCTTCATGTAGGATATTTTTTGCCACAGTGTCTTGGCTTTCCATGCCTTAACTGCTCTGATGGGCTATAAAGCCACATCCAAATGCCTTTAGGGCTGATTATGGTGCTCCACATCTTTATTTACTTATTTATTTATTTTGACAGAGTTAGAGAGAAAGGTCTTCCTTCCGTTGGTTCACCCCCCAAATGGCCACTATGGCCAGCGCACTGTGCCGATCCAAGCCAGGAGCCAGGTGCTTCCTCCTGGTCTCCCATGTGGGTACAGGGGCCCAAGCATTTGGCCATCCTCCACTGCACTCCCGGGCCACAGCAGAGAGCTGGACTGGAAGAGGAGGAACCGGGCCTAGAACCCGGCGCCCATATGGGATGCCGATGCTACAAGCAGAGGGTTAACCAAGTGAGCCCCGGCGCTGGCCCTGGTGCTCCACTTCTGATCCAGCTCCCTGCTAATGCACCTGGGAAAGCAATAGAAAATAACCCAAGTACTTGAGCCCCTGCACCCATGTGGGAGACCCGGATAAAGCTTCTGGCTCCTGATTTAGCCTGGCACAGCCATGGCCATTGTGGTCATTTGTGGAGTGAACTTGTGGATGGAAGATATTTTCTCTCGCCCTCCCTTTCCCTCTCCCCCTCTGTCTGTCTGTCTGTCTCTCTCTCTCTCCCTCCCTCTCTGTCTCAGTGGAAAATGAATCTTTCAAAGTAGAAAATAAATTTTTTTTTTTGACAGAGTAGACAGTGAGAGAGAGAGACAGAGAGAAAGGTCTTCCTTTGTCGTTGGTTCACCTCCAATGGCCGCCGCGGCCGGCGCGCTGCGGCCGGCGCACCGCGCTGATCCGATGGCAGGAGCCAGGAGCCAGGTGCTTTTCCTGGTCTCCCATGGGGTGCAGGGCCCAAGCACCTGGGCCATCCTCCACTGCACTCCCGGGCCACAGCAGAGAGCTGGCCTGGAAGAGGGGCAACCGGGACAGAATCCGGCGCCCCGACCAGGACTAGAACCCGGTGTGCCGGCGCCGCTAGGCGGAGGATTAGCCTAGTGAGCCGCGGCGCCAGCCTGAAAATAAATCTTAAAAAAGAAACTGCTTTTTATTTCACGTATGGAGAACATGAAGTTTGGGCCTTTCCTTGTAAGCAGAGAGTCTAAAACATTCAGTTAAATGTTTTCTGGCTGGCTCCATAGCTCACTAGGCTAATCTTCCTCCTGTGGCGCCAGCACCCCGGGTTCTAGTCCCGGTCAGGGCACCGGATTCTGTCCTGGTTGCTCCTCTTCCAGGCCAGCTCTCTGCTGTGGCCTGGGAAGGCAGTGGAGGATGGCCCAAGTGCTTGGGCCCTGCACCCGCATGGGAGACCAGGAGGAAGCACCTGGCTCCTGTCTTTGGATCTGCTCATTGCACCGGCCGTAGAGGCCATTTATGGGGTGAACCAACGGAAGGAAGAACTTTCTCTCCCTCTATCACTGTCTAACTCTGCCTGTCAAAAAAATGTTTCCTATATCTTCAGACATCCTGAGCAAAGTTGTCATATTTCAGTTGTTTGAAGATGACAGCACATTGTAACTAGAGGCTGGATATCTCCTAGGATTGTTAGTCCTCTACTAATACTCTCCCTTCTTCATTTCTTTATTTTCAGGAGTGTTGTGTGGACATAAAACTCAGTAAGACTTCTACTTCCAGCTATGACAGAGAAACTAGTACCTCGCTAGCCAAACTACATTAATCATAAAAATGGACAAAGTATAGCAGGACAACTTCTTTTAGATGTTGGACAACATGCAGCACAAAACAGGATTCCCAAGAGATGGGAAGCTCCAGAGGTGAGTCCATGAATGCTTTAGCTGTATGTTTAAGGATATTATCCTGACTTCCACAGTGAGCTAGTATCCAAGTAGACCACATGTTCCTGCTGAGCAGAGGAAGCAGAAATCAGAGTTAGGGTAGTCAGTGGCTGGAATCTGTAGGGTAGGACAACAGAAAAAAGAAAGCTGTATAGAAGTATTTCATAATTGTGGGCTATTTTTTCTTGTTCATAATTTTAAGCAGGTGCTGTGGTTTGAAGATTTGGCTCCCAAACTCATCAAATATATTTGTTTTCATTTTATTTGAAAAGCAGAGACAGAGATGGAGAGACATCTTCCATCCACTGATTCATTCCCCACAACAGCCGGGGTGGGTCAGGCCAAAGCCAGGTGGCAAAAACTCAATTACTTGAGCCATCACTGTTGGCTCCCAGAACATGCATTAGCAGGAAGCTAGATCTGAAAGGGAGTAGCCAGGACTTGAACCAGGCATTCCAATATTGGATGCAAACATCCCAAATGACAACTGCTGCACCAAATGCCTATCCCTCATGCAAATGTTTAAACCCCAAGTCTTAAGTTAATGATACTCAGAGGGTGGGAACTTAATCCAGTTATGGTGTTTGGGAGGTAAGCCTAGTGTGAGGTCCTTAGGTCTTTGGAAGCTTGCCCTATAAGGTAGATGTAAAAGTGAAACCCTTTGAAGAAGACTGTTCTGTTTTCTGGCTCACCATAAGAACCTTCCTTTGATTGTGCCCTGCCATTGCCATCCGCTGCCTCCATCACATGCTCAACCCATAGGCCGCCCCATCTTGCACTTGAGACTCCAAAATCATGAGCCAGAAATCCCTCTTTGCTTCATAAGTAGCTTGTCTTACATGCTTCATTGTAGTAGCAAAAAGTTGACTAACACAGCAGGATAGACGCAAATCACTAAAGTTGGGTCACAGAAGAGGTACATTTCTTGTTATCAATCTGACATCATGTTGCCAAAAGTCCATGTGGCAGTTGCTTATGAGGTCTTGGCCAGCAGCTAAGCTTTTTGTGTTAGTTGTAGTACTACATATGTTTTTACAAGAAAACAATTGCTCCAACATTGAGAAAAAGATAAAAAATTTAAGTGAGCATTGCTGAGGGGTGTTGGTGTTGCTAAGGGGCATGCCAGAGTATGGCATTAAAACCTCATTAATAGTCTAGAAAGGTCTGCCTTAGAATTAAGAACTTTGCCCTATCATAAGGGCTCCAAAACCTAAAACCAAATCCTGATACTATCCACAGGAGAGAGATTTTGAAGATTGTGTTCTACCACAACCTGGGTTACACTCAGGCCAAGGTGATTAGTCTCAAACAACCTTTTCAGGCTAACTAACAGAATCAAGAGTTTGTTAAATATAACCCACCATATATAGTATACAATGCAAAATTACTAAACACACAAAGAAAGATATAACCCAAGATTCAGGAAAAAAGAAGTCAATAGAAGCCAACCTTGAGATGCCCTAGATGATGACTTTGTGACAACTATAAAGAAATATGTACAAAGAATAAAAAGAAAATGTTTAAGGAATTAAAAGAAAGTATGGTTTCAATGGTTTCAAAGAGACGCAGAGGGAAATTAAAGCCTAAAATATTTAAAAGTGTTTTGATAGACACATGATTATAACTATATCTATTCATGGGCTACAATGTGGTATTTCAGTGCATGTTTACATTGTGTAATGATCAAATTAGAATAATTAGCACATCTATAGCCTCAAGAATTTGTCATTTCTTTGTCAGGAGAACACTGTGATGTCCTCTCCTAGCTATTTTGAAACATATATTAACTATAGTCACCCTGCTGTGGAATAAAACACCAGAACTGAAGAGAGCGTTCAGCCTGGTGGATGAAGACGTCTGTGTCCTACATCAGAGTGCCTGGGTTTGATTCTTGGTTCCAGCCCCTGATTCCAGCATCACTGCCAGTGCAGACTCTTTCTGTGCTGGCGTATTTCATCTAACGTAATGTCATCTAGTTTCCTCCATGTTGTTGCAAATGACAGGATTTTATCCTTTTGTATTCCATTATGAACAAAGACCATATTTTATTTATCTATAACTGTTGATGGGCCCTCAGGTTGATTCCATATCTTGGTATTGTGCATAGATGCTACAATAAACAGGGAAGTACAGATTTATTTTTTTTAATTTGTTTAAAAGGCAGAGACAGAGATCTTCCATCTGCTGGTTCATGTCCCAGAAGCCCACAATAGCCAGGGGTGGGCCAGGCCAAAATCCAGGAGTCATGTACTCACCCCCGGGTCACCCACATAGGCTGCAGGGATTCAGTTACTTGAGCCATCACTGGCATCTTTTCAGAGTACGTAGCAGGAAGCCAGAACTGGAAACAAAGCCAGGACTCAAAGCACTCAGGGGGCTGGCATTGTGTTGTAGTAGGTAACACCGCTGCCTGTGATGCAGGGATCCCATGTGAGCACAGGTCATGGCCTGGCTGCTCCATTTCTGATCCAGCTCCCTGCTAATAGTCTGGGAAGGGCAGCAGAGGATGGCCCAAGTGTTTGGGCCTCTTCCACCCATGTGGGAGACCTGGATGACGCAGCTGGCTTCAATGTGCCCCAGCCCTGAGGAGTGAACCAGTGGATGGAAAATCTCTGTCTCTCCCTCTCTCTCTGTAATTCTGACTAACTAACTAACTAAACAAATAAGGCAGGAAGTAAGGAAGGAAGGAAATTTTTTTTAAAGTTGTAAAAAATTGAAGCAGTCTGATAGGGGATTTGGGTATCCCAAGTTACATCTTGATTACTGTGCCAAACACCCATTCCCAGATATCTCTTAGACTGCTACAAAAAAGGATAATTCCATTTTAAAATTTTTAATAACTGCTATTTAAATAATTCAATCATTAAATAATAATTTAAATACAGAAAACTATATAGGGAAAGAATTTTCTAATAGCCCCTCTATGTATTTAAGAAATTCATTTAAAATTTTTTTCCTGTAGATAAGGCCTGTGTAGTTTGGTGAATTCTACTAAAATTTAAAAAAGAAATAACAGCACAATGTGTTATTTGAAAAAACAGAAACATCAAACACTTTCCAGCTGTCTTTTTTTCTTTTACGATTTATTTTATTTGAAATGTGGAGTTACAGAGAGAGAAAGGCAGAGTCAGAGAGAGAGAGAGAGAGAGATCTATCCACTGGTTCACTCCCCAAATGGCTGCAAAGACTGGAGCTAGGTCAGTCTGAAGCCAGGAGCTTCCTTCAGGTCTCCCATATGGGAGCAGGGGCCCAGGGACTTAGGCATCCTCCACTGTTTTCCCAGACAAATTAGCAGGGAGCTGGATTGGCAGCGAAGCAGCCAGGACTTGAACTGGTGCCCATATGGGATGCCAGCGCTGCAGGCAATGGCTTAACCCACTATACCACAGCGCTGGCTATCCAAATCATTTTAAGAGATCAACATAACCCTGATATCAAAATCTACCAAATTTAAGAAAATTGCAGAATGTCAGTACTAATTAATATAGGTGAAGAAACCTTAACTAAGTACACAACAGATCAAATCCAGAAAAAAGTAAAAATATTATATTTTTCTTTTTTGTCTATCTTCTCTGCTGTTGAAGATTTGTATTTTGTGTGTTCATAGTGGTAGTGATCATCTTTTTCACTTCTAACAAAGGACTCCCTTAACATTTCTTGTAGGGCCTTTCTAGTTACCGTGAACTCCTTCAGGTTTTGCTTGTCATGAAAAGTCTTTACCTCTCCTTTGCTGCCAAAGGATAGCTTTGCTGGGTAATAGTATTTTTGGTTGGCAGATTTTTTTCTTTGAGGACTTTGAACGCTTCATCCTATTCTCTCCTGGCCTGTAGAGTTACAGCTGTTAATCTAATGTGGCTTTCTTTATGAGTACCTTGACACTTTTCCTGTTTTTAAAATTCTGTATCTTATTTTTGGTTTTATGTTTTTGACAGTTTGTCTTGAAGATTGTTATCCTTTGGGCTTCCTGCACCTGGATTTATTTGTCTTTTTCAAGATTTGGAAAGTTTTCTATGCCTTTTCCTTCTTATGGAACACCCATAATGCTCATTTAATGGTGTCCTGTAAATTTTGAAAGTTTTGTTAATTTTGTCTGATTTAAAAAAAAAATCTTTAAATTCTGAAACTGCTCAATACTGCTAATGCGCTCATATATTTTTAGTTTCATTTACTGAATTGTTTAGCTTCAAGATTTCAGATCATTTTATGAACTCTGCTGAATTCCTCATTCCTATCATGAACTGTCTTCCCAGAATTGTTGAATTGCTGTCTGCATTATCTTGTATCTCATTGTTTCCTTAAAAAAATTTTTGGGGGTGGGGGCATTTGGTGCAGATTAAGCTGCTGGTCTGGATCCCCTTATCCCACATAGGAGTGCTCGATTCCTGGCTACTCCACTTCTCTGTTCATGTGCCTGGGAAGCAGTGGATGATGGCTGAAGTACTTCATCTCCTGTATCCACGTGAGACACCAAGATAGGAGTTCATGGCTCCTCACTTGAGGAGCCCAACCCTGGCTATTGTGGCCATTTGGGGAGTGAACCAGCAGATGGAAGAGGAAGATTTATCTTTCTCTCTCCTTCCCTCTCCCTTCTTCCCATTTCTCTGCTGTTCAAATAAGTACATATTTAAAAATACTTTTTAAATTGTCAGGCAATTCATCAATTTCAATTTCTTTTTTTTTTTAATTTTTTGACAGGCAGAGTGGACAGTGAGAGAGAGAGAGAGACAGAGAGAAAGGTCTTCCTTTGCCGTTGGTTCACCCTCCAATGGCCGCCGCGGTGATCCGGTGGCAGGAGCCAGGAGCCAGGTGCTTTTCCTGGTCTCCCATGGGGTGCAGGGCCCAAGCACCTGGGCCATCCTCCACTGCACTCCTGGGCCACAGCAGAGAGCTGGCCTGGAAGAGGGGCAACCGGGACAGAATCCGGCGCCCCGACCGGGACTAGAACCCGGTGTGCCGGCGCCACTAGGCGGAGGATTAGCCTAGTGAGCCGCGGTGCCGGCAATTTCAATTTCTTTGTGATCTGTTTCTGGAGTTATTTCCTTCGGTGGTCATGCTAATTCTTTCATGCTTTCTGTGCCCTTATTGTTGATTTTTGGACATCTGGTTGGTCAGCTGCTTCTTCCAATTTTATAGAATGGTTTTTCAAGTAAAAGACTTTCTGCTGGCAGTGTGTTCTATGTTAGTTGGATATAGTATATTGGCTGTGGTTCTAGGCTGGCAATTTACGTAGTGTCTGTGTAGCTTCTTCAGCTCTAATCAGTGTTGGTGATATCTGCAGGTGCCTCAGTGGCCTGGACTGCAGCGTTGGTTGGGAAGCAGCTTCCTTAATTAGGGCAGGTTCATGGCAGCTGTGTAAAGTGGGACAGTACTGACTGACCCATTATGGAAGCATCCATATCATTAGACCTAGGGCCATAGTTCCTAAACTCTGTTCTTTTTAAAAAAATTATTTTCAGGGCCTGTGCTGTGGCTTAGCGGGTAAGGTGGGTGAATTCCTACACATGCTTCTGTGTTCAACCTGTTGCAATATATACCTGTTTTGGTTTAGGTAGATGAAGAAAAATCTCACTTCATACAGACATGTAACTGGAAAAGTAATTAACAGTCTTTTCAGATAACAGTATCCTTTGATGCTTCCACCAAAAATTCACAAATGATTGAAGGGTCTTGGTTTTTAAGTCAATTCTCATAAAAATTATCTCCAAAACTGTCTTGTTTGGATGTACTGCCAAAAACTAACCTGCTCTTTGCATAATTGTTTTTACCATGATTAAGATAAGTTTTTTTGGGGGCTGGCGCCTTGGCACATTAGGTTAATCCTCTGCCTGCAGCACCAGCATCCCATACGGGCACCAGTTTCTAGTCCCAGTTGCTCCTCTTCCAATCCAACTCTCTGCTGTGGCCTGGGAAAGCGGCAGAAGATGGCCCATGTCCTTGGGCCCTTGCACCCACATGGGAGACCAGGAAGAGGCACCTGGCTCTGGCTTCAGATTGGCATAGCTCCGGCCGTTGCAGCCATTTTGGGGGTGAACCATCGGATGGAAGACCTTTCCCTCTGTCTATAACTCCACCTGTCAAATAAATAAATAAAAAGATAAGCTTTTATTTTTTAAGATTTATTTATTTGAAAGGTGGAGTTAAGAGAGGCAGAGGCAGAGAGAGAGAGAAAAAGAGACAATATTCCATCCTGGTTCATTCCCCAAATGGCCGCAATGGCTGGAGCTGGGCTGATCTGAAACCAGGACCCTAGAGCCTGGAGCTTCTTCCGGGTCTCCCAGGTGGGTGCAGGTGTCCAAGGTCTTGGGCCATTTCTGCTTTCCCAGGCCATAGCAGAGAGCTGGATCAGAAGTGGAGCTGCCTGGACTGGAACTGGCGCCCATATGGGATGCCGACACTGCAGAAGGCGGCTTTACCTGTTATGCCACAGTGCTAACACCAGAGATAAGCTTTGAACAGCAGGGAATCATACTCCCTTTCTTTTCCCCACCAAAAGCACCCCTGGTTGTTCCTATAGAGCTGTACAGCTACAAAGCAGAAGAGCGAAAGGTCTACAGGGCCTGTGTGAGACTTGGCTTTTTCAGGACTGGTTAGAAGATACCTGGTTCCTTTTCCCTCCTGGGCCAAGCCTTACATAGTGAATTTCAGGATAAAATTCAAAAACAGCGTTTTAAAATGGTACTCATTATTCAGTGTCTCAGTGAGACTGAGATTCTTCTCAAAGAATTTTTTCTTCCAGCCAGGTTCATCCATATAAGGTTGTTTCTCAAAACTTAGAATGTGGTAAAAGAGGAGACAAGATACAAGATTTTTATTAAAAGTAGTTTAATATTATGTAAACTTGGCATGAAAGCTATTTATTTTTAAAATTATATCTAAAGACAAGTCAAATGAAAAAACACACAATGTCTTGAGTTAACCTTTGCTTTTCCTGTATAGGCAAAACTAGTGAGAAATGTTTATTATCCCTTTTGAAGTAGCTGATGGCTGTTGGTGGCAAATTCGTGTTGCTTCCTTCATTGCTGCGCTCCCTTAAACCCCTAAATCTCTTAGCATCACATCACTGAGATGCTGGCCCGCCCGTCCGTCCTCACAAGTCTGGGGCCCAGTGGACAGCCAGGCCCTTCTCCTCCACGCTGGCAACCATGTCCGCGACGGCGTTCCAGTCGAGCTTGCTGAGGAGGCTGCCGGTGCTCTCAGAGGCGCTGTCCGTGCCGCTCAGCCCGGCGGGGAGCTCTGGCTCTGCCTCTCCAGTCGGTGACAAGTCCTAGCAAATTGCAAGAACAGTCAGTCGTGGTCCCAGCCCCTGAGAACAAACTAGAACATGAATGAAGGTTTCCAAAAGCTACTTGCCTATCAAAGGGCTGGAGGGAATGTGCAGGGAACCAGGGCTGTGGTTGTCCTTCCTGTCTGCACCGACAGTAAACTGCACATTACCTGACTCTGTGTCGTCACTGACAATAAGCTGAACATTATCTGACCTCTGTCATCAGAGTGGACAGAAGGGATTTTGGTACTTTGAATACAACTGTTATTGTGTTTATGTTGTTTTTTAGTTAAATTTTCCATTTCTGTGTGTGTGTGTATTTTAATTTTCAATTTAATTTAATTTGAAAGGCAAAGAGAAAGATCTTCCACCTGCTGGTTTACTTTTCAAATGCCTAGGACAGCTGGGGGCAGCCCAGGCTAACGCCAGGAGCCTGGAGTTTATTTCAGGTCATATCTGAGCCATCTGCTGCCACCCAGTGTATACACTAGCAGGAAACTGGACTGGACGTGGAGCTGGGCCTCAATTCCAGGCACTCCCAAGTGGGATGTGGGCCTCTCCAGCAGCATCCTGACTGCGGCACCAAACGCCTGTCTCCAGGGTCAAGAAAAATTCTGAAATGTAAATGCTTCAGGACTCAGCCAAAAGAGTGATACTTTGAGTCACTATTTCTTTGTTTCTTTTTTTTTTTTTTTAAAGATTTATTTATTTATTTGAAAGGCAGAATTATAGACAGGCAGTAGGAGAGAGCGATCTTCCATCTGCTGGTTCACTCCCCAGATGGTCCCAACAGCCAGAGCAGCACCAATCCAAAGCCAGGAGCCTCCTCCAGGTCTCCCACATGGGTGCAAGGACCCAAGAACATGGGCTGTCTTCTACTGCTTTCCCAGGCCACAGGAGAGAGCTGGATTGGAGGTGGAGCAGCTGGGACTCGAACTGGCGCCCATATGGGTTGCCGGCATTGCAGGCGGTGGCTTTACCTGCTATGCCACAGCGTCAGCCCCAATTCACTATTTCAAACTGACCTAACATCATTTATTATTTCTACATTGCACTCCCCTCCCCTCCAAAAACAACCCTGAAGAACATGGAATATCCACTAGAAAAAAGTGCAGTCTGGAACAGTGCTTACTTGTGAAAGGAAACTGTGCCTCCTATGCAGAATCTCATGGATTTCTGAGGGTAACGTCCAGGGACTCACCACTGTCTCCTCTCTCTCATACTCTATACACACCTCCTTTGTTTGAGGCACAAGCCCAGCACTTCCTTGTTTTTTTGTATGTTGCCGACTATGACATGGATCATTAGAACCTTTAAAGGGAAAAGAACAAAGCATAAATTGAGACTGACTTATTCATTAATTTGTTGATTTGTGACTTTTATCTTTTTGCTAACATAGCCAGATTTTACCTGATATTTCAATTACGAGTTCTGGATACGGTTCACTTTAGAGTTCTCACAACTTCCTGTCCTGTCAATGTGTGATTTGAAAACTGAATTCTTGGGGCCGGCACTGTGGTGCAGTGGGTTAACGCTCTGGCCAGAGGTGCCAGCATCCCATGTGGGCACTCAGCTGCTCCACTTCCGGTCCAGCTCTCCACTGTGGCCTGGGAAAGCAGTAGAAGGTGGCCCAGGTCTTTTGGCCCCTGCACCCACATGGGAGACTTGGAGGAAGCTCCTGGCTTCGTATTGGTGCAGCCCCAGCCATTATGGCCAACTGGGGGGGTGAACCAGTGGATAGAAGACCTCTCTCTCTCTCTCTGTAACTCTTGACTTTAAAATAAATAAATAAATCTTTAAAAATAAAAATTGAATTCTGGCTACCTTTAAGTAACGATAAATATGAGGACAAGAGAGTTAAGAGAGGAAATGCCACAGATAAAAACAAAACACATGGACTCTTCAACGTTGTCTCTCCCTCTCTGTGACTCTGCTTTTCAAATAAATATTTTTACAATTAAAGTTGGACTTTAAAAAAAAAAAAAAGATTATTTATTTGAAAGAGTTACACAGAAAGAAGGAGAGACAGAGAAGAGAGAGAGAAGTCTTCCATTTGCTGGTTCATTCCCTAGATGGCCACAACAGCCGAAGCGGCATCAATCCAAAGCCAGGAGCCTCCTCTGGGTCTCCCACACGGGTGCAGGGCCCTAAGGACATGGGCCATCTACTGCTTTCCCAGGCAATAGCAGAGAGCTGAATCGAAAGTGGAGCAGCCAGAACTTGAACCGGATCCCATATGGGATAACGGCACTGCAGGTGGCGTCTTTACCCACCATGCCACAGTGCCAACCCCAAAGTTGGACATTTAATGATCCTTTCTCTGCAAACAAAGTAAAAACTATACAGAAAACAGGTAAGGACATGGAAGACCTCAATACATTATTAAAGAACCTTATCAAAGTTTCTGGAATGTTGCATCCAAAAGAAACAGGATGCAAATTTTTAAAGAGATTATTAAGAAAACAGCTTTCATGTATTTCATGGGTACGATTCTAAGATAACCATACTTCCATCCCTCCCCAATCCTCCTTCCTTCCTTCAATTTTTACAATTTTTCTAACTTTAATCCACTCTACATCCCACATGGGATGCCAGCACTGCAGGTGGTGGCTTTACCCCCTCCCCCACAGCACAGGCCCCTGTAATCTCATCTTAAAACACTATTTTAATATGCATGAATAGTTTTCATTTGCATTTCCTTGATGATTTGTGGTGCTAAGCATCTTTTCCTCCAGGCCACTTTTTATAAAAAGCTGCATTTTATGTATGTATTTGGAAGGCAGAACAACAGAGAGAGGATACAGAGAAACCTCCTATATGCTGGCCTATTCCCCCAGATGACTGTAAGGAGCTGAAGCCAGGAGACAGGAACACATCCTAGTCTCACAGGTGGACGGGACCAAGTATATGGGCCATGTTCTACAGTCTTCCCAGGAACATTGGCAGGAAGTTGGATCAGAAGCAGAGAAGGTAGGACTCCATTCAGCATTCCAATGTAGGATGCTGGCATGAGGCTGGCCCCCTGTTGGCCATCTTTATGTTATCTTTGTGGAAATACCTATTCATGTCTCTTTGCTCATTTTTTAGTAGGGTTATATATTTTCTGGCTATTAAGTTGTATGAATTCTTGATAAATCTGGTGTGATATCCCAGAAATCATTGCCAAAATCAATGTCAAGGAGCTCTTTCTTCTGTCTTCTTCTAGGAGTGTTGTGGTTTTGAGTCTTCGGTTTAGGTCTTTCATCTATTTTGAGTTGATTTTTGTGTTACGATGATGCACATAAGGATCCAGTTTTCCCAACATCATTCACCAAAGACACTATCCTTCCCCAGTGGTGTTTTCTTGAAGCTCGTCAAAAATTAATTCACCGGCCAGGGCCGCAGCTCACTAGGCTAATCCTCCGCCTGTGGCGCTAGCACCCTGGGTTCTAGTCCTGGTCTGGGTGCTGGATTCTGTCCCGGTTGCTCCTCTTCCAGGCCAGCTCTCTGCTATGGCCCGGGAGTGCAGTGGAGGATGGCCCAAGTACTTGGGCCCTGCACCGGTGTGGGAGGCCAGGAAGAGGCACCTGGCTCCTGGCTTTGGACTGGCGCGGTGCACCGGCCGTGACGCGCTGGCTGTGGCGGCCACTTGGGGGGTGAACCAATGGAAAAAGGAAGACCTTTCTCTAACTCTGCCTGTCAAAAAAAATAATTCACCATAAATATCTGAGTTTAATTCTGGATTCTACTGAGTCCCACTGTTCTGTCAGTTTTAGATCAGTACCACACTGTTTGATTACTGTAACTTTGGATTTTGATTTTAAGACCAGGAGTGCGACGCCTCCCACTTTGTTGGTTTTGCTCAGGCTTGCTTTAGCTATCTGGGGTTTCTTGTGGTTCCATGTGAATTTCAGGACTGATTTTTCTTCTGAGAAAAATGTCATTGGATTTTGATAGAAATTGCACTGAATGTAAATATTGCTTTAGGTAGCATGGACATTTTCATAATACTGATTCTTCCAATTCGTGAGTATGGACTATCTTTCTACTTATTTATGTCTGCTCCAATTTCTTTCATAAATGTTTCATAGTTTTCAGTGTATAAGTCTTTCACCTTCTTGGTTAGATTGTTTACCTTTTTTTTTAAAGACTTATTTACTGATTCAAAAGGCAGAGTTAGAGACAGAGACAGAGAGAGATCTTCCATCCACTGGTTCATTCCCCAAATGCCCACAATGGCCAGAACTGAGCTGGTCTGAAGCCAGGAGTTTCTTCTGGGTCTCCCAAATGGGTGCAAGGGCCCAAGCACTGGGGCCATCCTCTGCTGCTTTCTCAGGCCATAGCAGGGAGCTGGAGTGGAAGTGCAGCAGCCGAGACTTAAGTGGGCACCCATATGGGATACTGGTGCTGCAGACAATGGCTTAACTGGCTTAGTTTATTTCTATGGCAGAGAGAGAGAGAAAGCACACTCTCCTACTCTGTTGGCTCATCCCCCGATGCCTGTAATAGCTGGTGGCAGGCCAAAGCCGGGAGCTCAGAACTCAGTCCACATCTCCCATGTCAGTGTCAGGGACCCAGATACTTGAACGACCATCATCTGCTGCCTCCCAGGGTATGCATCAGAAAAGCTGCAATCAGAATCTGGAGCCAGGAATAGAATCTAGCCTCTCTAATGGGGGTGCAAGTGTCTTAACAGACTAAATGCCCAATCCACCATGGATTTTTCTGCATGTTGATTATATTTCCTGCAACTTTATTGAATTCATTTGTTAGATCAAACCATTTCTGGTGCTTCTCCTAGGGTTTTTATGTACAAGACCATGTCATCTGCAAGTAGGGACAATTTTACTTCCTTTCTGATATTGCTTGACAGTAACCCAGTACTACAGAGAACTGGTGTGATTGAGCATCCTAGCCCACGTGCCACATCTTACATGGAAAACTTTATCATTTCTGAGGAACTTTCCTTCTATACATAAACCATTAAGAAATTGTATCAGGAAAAGATGTTAAAATCTTGTGATTTGTCTTTCAGTCTACTTATGTGATGTATTACACTGACTGACTTGTGTATATCAAACCAACCTTGGATGCTGGGATAAATCCTACTTGATCATGAGGTATAATCTTTCTGATATACTGTTCAAGTAATTTTGCTAATGTTTTATTGAGGATTTTTCTATCAGTGTGAATATTGTGGTATTGTGAAATAGTGGTATTGTGAAACCTGTTCAGAGTGTTCCCTCCAGTTCAGTTTCTTCAGGAGAGTTTAGGAAGTATTGATGGTCATCTTTGGAAGTTTACTTTTTTTTTTTTTTTTTTTTTTTTTTTTTTTTTTTTGACAGGCAGAGTGGACAGTGAGAGAGAGAGAGACAAAGGTCTTCCTTTGCCGTTGGTTCACCCTCCAATGGCCGCCGCAGCCGGCACACCGCGCTGATCCGATGGCAGGAGCCAGGTGCTTCCTCCTGGTCTCCCATGGGGTGCAGGGCCCAAGCACTTGGGCCATCCTCCACTGCACTCCCTGGCCACAGCAGAGAGCTGGCCTGGAAGAGGGGCAACCAGGACAGAATCTGGCACCCCGACCAGGACTAGAACCCGGTGTGCCGGCGCCGCAAGGCGGAGGATTAGCCTAGTGAGCCGCGGCGCCAGCTTGGAAGTTTACTCTTTATTCAGCTATAAAGCCATCTGCTGCTGGGCTTTACTTTGTTGCAAGTTTTAAAATTATTATTTCAGTCTCTTACTGGTCTTTCTAGGCTATCTTCCTGGTCCAACCTTAGTAGGTCATTTTTCTAGTATGTTGAAGCATAATGTTAGTCTGTTTTTTATTTATTTGAAAGAGCAAGAAATAAAGATCTTCCATCCTTTGGTTTATTCCCCAAATGGCAACAGCCAGGGCTTGGCCAGGCCAAAGCCAGGGGCCAGAAACTCCATCTGGATCACCTATGTGGAAGCCATCATCTGTTGTCTCCCAGGGTGCACATCAGCAGGAAGGTGGACAGGAAACAAAGGTGGGACTCACACCCAGGCACTCCAATATGGGATGCAGGTGTCCAAAGTAGCAGGTTAACATAATGCATCACGAAGTCTGCCCACCCCCCCTTTTTTTTTTTTAAAGATTTGTTTTATTTATTTGAAAGGCAGAATTACAAAGAGAGAGATGGAGGGAGAGAAAGAGAGAGATTGACCTTGTATCCACCAGTTCACTCCCCAGATGACTGCAATGGCCAGAGCTGGGTCAGGCCAAGCCAAGAGCCAGGAGCTGCTTCTAGGTCTCCCACATGGGTGCAGGGGTCCAAGGATTTGGGCCATCCTCCACTGCTTGCCCAGGTGCATTAGCAGGGAGCTGGATGGAAAGTGGGGCAATGGGGACTTGAAATGGTGCCCACATGGGATACCAGTGTTACAGGTAATTGCTTTACCTGCTATGCCACAGCCCAATCTGTGTTCTTTCTTTCCTTTTTATGATTTATTTATTCACTTGAAAGGCAGAGGGGGAGAGAGAGTGAGTCAGTCCTCCATCCACTGGTTCACTCTCCAAATAACCACAACAGCTGGAACCGGGACCATCCGAAACCAGGAATCAGGAGCTTCTTCTGGGACTCCCACGTGGGTGCAGGGGCCCAAGGACTTGGGCCATCTTCTACTGCTTTCCCAGACCATAGCAGAGAGCAGTACTGGAAGTGGAGTAGCTCAAACCAGAGCCCATGTGGGATGCCGGCTCTGCAGGCGGTGGCTTTATCTGTCACGCCACAGCGCTGGCCCCCAATCTTCTTAATGTAGATTTGTTGCTACAAGCTTCCCTCATAGAACTTCCTTTCAGCATGCCAAAAGTTATGCTGGTTCCATAGTAGTTTATCTCAAGGTATTTTAAAATTTTCCATCATATTTCTTCTTCAATCTATTGGTTTAGGAACATGCTAATTTCCATATGTGTTATTAGTATCTAAACTCATACCACTGTGATTGTAAACAATAAAGTTTCAGTCTTCTTACATTTTGTAAGACTTGTTTTATGTCTCCAAATATAGTCTACCTTGGAGAATGTTTCACGTATACTATAGAAGGATGTGTATTCTGATGTTGGATGGGAAGTTCTGTATAATTTCTTCGTAAAGTATGGTTCAGTTCCCTACTAATTTTCTGTCTGGTTGACCTGTCCATTGTTGAATGTGGGCACTAAAGTGCCCTACTATTATTATTGTATTGCTATTTCTCCCTTCATGTCCACCAATAGTTGCTTTATGTATTTAGATGTTCCAGTGTTGGGTATATATATATCCTATTGGTAAATAATGACCTTCTTGGTCTCTTGTAACAGTTTTTGATTTACAGTCTGTTTTCTAACTACCATCACCTCACTCTCTTTCAGTTACTACTTACATGGACAACATATATGTATCAGTGAATGCTCTCTATGGTCAAAGTAAGTTATATGAAAAGAAATCCCATGACAAAACCAGGCCGGCAGATGTATTACTGCTATGTAGGCCAGCACACACTGCCACTCTGTTCCTTTATAACAGATTGCCAAACAGTACCTACTAGCCCTAGAAATCTTAAAGTAATCATAAAACTAAAACCCTTACCTCCACCACCCTCAAGACGAAACTGCTTCTACTCATGCCTGACCTGTGTCATTCAGTGGGCCACAGTCTAACCTCCGACCTCAGAGGTGGAGCTACCACTATATAAAGAAACAGATCTCTTGAGCTTTCTATAGGCAAGGTTTCATACTACATCATTATGTACTTCAGAGAACATAAAACCCTGTCTCTCTGGAGCACTTATAAATAAAATATAAATAAAATATAAATTTTATTATATATAAATAAAAAAAAACTTTGTGGTTTGCAGTCATCTAGAAATACTTATAAATAAAAAATATAATATAAATTATATTTATATAATTTATAAATAAAATATATAATATAAATGTATATACACTTTCAACTTTTTTTTTTTTTTAAGATTTATTTATTTACTTGAAAGTCAGAGTTGCAGACAGAAGTCTTTCATCTGCTGCTTTACTCCCCAGTTGGCTGCAAAGGTCAGAGCTGTGCTGATCTGAAGCCAGGAGCTTCTTCCGGGTGTTGCACATGGGTGCAGGGGCCCATTCTACTGCTTTTCCAGGCCATATCAGAGAGCTGGATTGGAAGTGCAGCAGCCAGGACTCGAAGCAGTGCCCATATGGGATACCGGCACTGCAATGCCACAGCACCAGCCATTCAGCTGTTTCTAAGGACATCATATTTTGAGGCATTTTATCTGTTGGACTAGACATTGCTAGATGTTTACTTAGAAAAGAATGAAAAGCTGAGAGTACTCTAAACTAGAAAGTATTTTACAAAAACATAAAATAAGGCACTTTGAGGGGAAAAAAGTAGCCCAGGACTATATAATTAAAAGCACAGGAAATAATGCTTCTAGAATTCAAACTGATCCTGTAATGTGTGCATGGAGAAAAGAATGGAAAAGGACCAGATACAGGGATTGGCATTGTGGCACAGCAGTTGTAAAGCCACTGCCTGCAACACTGGCATCCCATATGGGCACCAGTTCGAGTCCTAGTTGCTCCACTTCAGATCCATGATGATGTGCCTGGGAAAGCAGTGGAAGATGGCCCAAGTCCTTGGGCTCCTGGCTTCAGCCTAGCCTAGCCCTGGCTGTTGTGGCCATTTGGAGAGTGAACCAAAGAATGGAAGAACTCTGTTTCCTTATCTCTGTAAACTCTGCCTTTCAAATAAAATAAATCTTTAAAAAGAAAAGAAAGAAAGGGACCAAATACAACAGTATTTCAAAAGGTTTGTGGAAAATACATCTATCTTTTCATTCCATTTACCTATGAACTTTCTGAAAACCCCTCACAGAACTTCTAGAAACTATATCCATCAACATTAAACACTTGACTGATGGGTTAAATAGCAAATTAGACATTGCTGAAGAGAGAGATGGTAAACTAAAGACCTGCACAGAAAGGAGGCAGCAGTGGAGAGACAGGCATTAAAGCAGGACTAGACTGTTTCCTACTTCTCATCATTCTCGTAGTATATATTTAAAAAATCATTGTTTTCTCTTCATCATTATCTTTAGCAAAATTTAGTTCTTTAAATGAGGATAACTCCACGACCTGACTGGATTATTGTGAGGATCAAGGGAGATAATACACATAAGGTGTGACACAATGGTCAGCATAGAGAAAGTACTCAGTATATTCTAAGATTCAAACACATTGTTGAAGCCGGTTTCCTCTGCTTTAAGATGGGGGTAGGAGTTGCTCTACCTACCATAGTTGGTGCATCTTCACTGCTACAAAATGTATTTTTCAGGTGAGAAAAACTAATGTTTACATAGACGGGTTAGAAATTTGCCTGAGGTTTCAGAGTAGGCGGTGAACTGGAACTCCAAATGCAGTAACTCCAGAGCTGTTCCTCTGAACTGCAGTACCACACAACCACCCTTCAATCTGAGACCAATACTCGAAAAAAAAAAAATTTTTTTTTTTTGACAGGCAGAATGGACAGTGAGAGAGAGAGACAGAAAGGTCTTCCTTTTCCATTGATTCACCCCCAAATGGCTGCTGCGGCCGGCGCACTGCGATAATCCGAAGCCAGGAGCCAGGTACTTCTCCTGGTCACCCATGGGGTGCAGGGCCCAAGGACTTGGGCCATCCTCCACTGCCTTCCCAGGCCACAGCAGAGAGCTGGCCTGGAAGAGGAGCGACCAGGACAGAATCCGGCGCCCTGACCGGGACTAGGACCCGGTGTGCCGGCACCGCAGGCGGAGGATTAGCCTATTGAGCCGCGGCGCCGGCCCCAATACTCGAAATTTCTACAAATTTAGTTATTTTATCCTTTACCTGTTCGGAAGGTAACTGGAGACCTCACAGCCTTTCTTCCTGCCACTCTGGCTCCACCAGCTTTTCTCTGTATGGTAAAAGTGGTAGTTCCTATAAAGACAAACTTTTTCAGCCTTTCATAGGCATGCATGATTTTTCACACATCTTATTGGCAAGTTCTTTGAGGACAGAAACCTGATCAGCTCTACATCTGCTCCCAAGTCATGCTCACAATAGGGCCCAATAAATAGTATTTTATTTAAATCAAGAAAGCAAAGCAAAGGGAAAACCCTAGTTTGAAAACTGGTATCGTTTCTCAAATTGCTAATGTGTTTTGACAACATCTCTGGCAACTGGAAAAGCCAGGGATGTAACAAAACTGTTAGCAGTAAACACCCTACATAAATTGCTGTTACATTCAATCAAGGTTTCTTAAAATTAACAGCAACCATTTATTCTGTTATACAAAATGTTTTATTTATAATCCTCAACAACCCTTTGATGTAGCTTTTCTTCTTTTTAGGGTTTATTTGAGAAGTACAGTGACTATATCCAGAGAGAGAGAGACAGAACACTTCCATTTGCTGGTTCACTCCCTCAAATGCTTACAAGAGTGAGCACCTGGGCCAGCTTCCATTGCCTTCCCAGGTGCATAGCAGGGAGCTGATCAGAAACAAAAGAGCCATGACTAGAGCTGCCGCTCTGATACTGGATGCCAGTGCTGTAAGCAGTGGCTGAACCCACGGCACCACAATCCTGGCCCCTGAGGAAGGTTTGCAGTAACACAGCCAGGGCACAAAGCAAGCAACAGAACTCGAACATGAAAGTATTTCTAGATGACTGCAAACCACAAAGTTTTCTTTTTTATGCCTATGATGATTCTTCATTACTAATTATATAGCCTTTACATTGTGTTTTTAAATTTTTATTTATTTATTTGACGGGTAGAGTTGTAGAGAGTGAGAGAGAGAGACAGAGACAAAGGTCTTCCCTCCGTTGGTTCACTCCCCAAATGGCCGCCACGGCTGGTGCTACGCCAATCCAAAGCCAGGAGCTTCCTCCTGGTCTCCCATGCAGGTGCAGGGGCTCAAGTACCTGGACATCTCCACTGCCCTCCCGGGCCACAGCAGAAAGCTGGACCGGAAGAGGAGCAACTGGGACCAGAACCTGGTGCCATAGGTGGAGGATTAACCAAGTGAGCCACAGCGCTGGCCAACATTGTGTTTTTAATAGGGGCCTAATATCACTCTTCTACATGTGGGTATCCTGTTTTCCCAAAATATTTATGTATTTTTTTATTTATTCATTTGTTTATTTTAAAGACTTTATTTTATTTGAAAGTGAGAGTTGGGGATGGAGGGAGGACAGGCAGATACAGAGAGAGAGATCTTCCATCTGCTGGTTCACTCCCCAAATGGCTGCAACAGCTGGAGCTGAGCCAGTCTGAAGCCAGGAGCCTAAAACTCCATCCAAGGTTCTCACATGGGTGGCAAGGTCTCAAGTGTTCAGCTATTCACTGCTTTCCCGTGTTCATATGAGACGTGGCTTAACCTGCTGTGCCACAATGCCAACTCCAAACTACAGTCAATTTTTAAATTGATGTGGCCTCCCCTCCTGTTCCTTCCCCATATCAGGGGACCTAAAGGCTCTCAGTGCAGCCAAGTGAAATGGGGGTTCTGGATGTGGGACAGGCCCCAAGAACAAAGGAAGCCAGAGTTCCAAGTCAAGGCACTCGGAGAAGCTAGAGCAGCCACTGCAGTTTGCCTCCTATCGCTGCACTGTCTAGGGTAATACGGTGCTGTTATGACACAGTACAAAACTAGTCTACCAGTCCATTAATATACTCACATGATACTACTGCTTACAAAAAGCTATCTTTAAGCAAAAATGTTAAGTAGGCATTTTTTTCAGTTATTCGAGTATTTCATTTGTTCAGTGTGAGGGATAATAGTTGAGAAAGAGAATGTGGCTACGCTCAAAGATTTTAGTCTAGCACAGGGATAAAAAGTTAAAAGAAGTGACTACAATACAAACCTGTTGTTGCATTGCTCAAGAGGGGCATAAACATGTGATTAAGGGTTCAGAGGAGGCCATGCAAGTAATAGCCTCAGAAAAGTAGCAGCCCCAATTCTGAAATGAGGATGTAGAATTTACAACTGATTGTATCACATCAGAACGACTACAGAATCAAGATTAAAGATGTCTTCAGTCACAGAAGTGAGACATTCCAGGTACACAGGAGAATTTCAGGTAAAGAATGGGAGCACAGGGGCCGGCGCTGTGGCATAGTGGGTAAAGCCACCGTCTGCAGTGCCAGCATCCCACGGGTGCTGGTTCAAGTCTCGGCTGCTCCACTTCCAGTTCAGCTCTTTGCTGTGGCCTGGGAAAGCAGTGGAATGTGGCCCAAGTCCTTGGGCCCCTGCACCCACGTATAAGACCCAGAAGAAGCTCCTGGCTCCTGGCTTCAGATCAGCTCAGCTCCGGTCACTGCGGCCAATTGGGGAGTGAACCAGCAGAGGGAAGACCCCCCTCTCTCTCTTTCTTTCTCCCTCCCTCCCTCCCTCTCTTATTCTGCCTCTCCTCTCTCTGTAACTCTTTCAAATAAATAAATAAATAAATCTTAAAAAAAAAAAAAAAAGAATGGAAGCACAAAAACATGGCATTTGGTTGGAAAATGACGTGCGTGTCAGGGGAAAGGAAGCAGAGGAGACAGACGTTAACACATGCCGCCTGGAAGGCCAGGAGGGAGAGGGTCTGCGCCTCCCTGCATGGTCGGAGAGGAACCGAGGGCTTCTGAGCCCAGGAGTAGGAAGACCTATCCCAGTATAATTTAAGACTTGTTCATCAGATAGCATGAAATGACAGTTCAACGTTTAAAACCCTTGCCAATTTAAATATTTATTCAATTTTAGTTTAAAAGAAAACTGTTTAAAAAGCATAGTTCCCTGGGTTTGAAATTTTAGTTTTAAAAAGAGCAGTGTTTCCTTATTGTAATTATCAAAACCAAGAGTTGGGACAGGTTGTTAGCCTAGCAGTGAAGATTCTATATTCCACCATCAGAGGACCTGGGTTCAACACCCAACTGCAATTCCTGACTGCGAGTTTTGTACTAATGCAGACCCTTTGAGGCAGCAGTGATGGCTCAAGTAGTTGGGTTCCTGCCACCCATGTGGAAGACCTGGATTCAGTTCCTGGTTCCCGCTAGGACTGAGGAATGAACTCGCAGGATGGGCGCTGTCTCTGTCTCAAATAGGTAAATAATTTTTTTCAGTTAACTAAACTATGAAGGACTTTTTCTAAAGGACTGGATTTTATGGGAATTTCAACTTTGCAAATTAAGTCAGTGGATTCCAAGTATATAGACTCTGGACCCACACTGGGATTAAATCAGGGATCTGCTACTTCCTACTTGTCTGATCCTGGCTAGTTATTTAAGACTTTTCTGCCTTGGTTTTCTCATCTTTAAAATGAACATATGACAGTACCTGTTTCATAGGGTTATATTAAAGTGCTTAAATAGAACTTGGCACATAAAACTAGTTATTACAGATTTTAGCTGCATACATTTTCAATGTGTAATCATATTATGAATACATTGTATGGTAGTGATCCAAAGCCAAATATGGCAAAATTTACTAAAGAAAGGCTGGCAATAAACAACAGATATGTCTTCAAATGTAGAAACAGATGTTCAAAGGTAAAAACATGGTATTTCAAACTGAGGTTATAAGCATTCTTCTGATATATCTATCCTGTAATCCATCAGAACTTGACTTGTACAAATGGAGAAACAAACCACTGAGTAAGTTACATTTAATTCATATTATTACAGAAAGGTCACTACTTTAAAAAGATTCCAGGGGCTGACACTGTGGTGCAGCAGATTGAGCCGCCATCCACAGTGCCAGCGTCCCATAGGGGCACCTGTTCTAGTCCCAGCTGCTCCACTTCCAATCCAAATTCCTGCTAGTGTGCCTGGGAAAGCAGCAGAAGATGATCCAAGTCCTTGGGCCCCTGTACCCACATGGGAGACCCAGATGAAACTCTTGGCTCCTGGCGTTGGCCTGGCCCAGTCCTGGTCATTGTGGCCATTTTTGGAGTTAACCAGTGGATGGAAGATCTGTCTTTCCCCCTCTCTCTGTAATTCTTTCAAATAAAATAAATATTTTTTAAGAATTATTTATTTATTTGAAGGTCAGAGTTATACAGAAAGACTGAAAGGCAGAGAGAGAGGTTGGTCTTCTGTCCACTGGTTCACTCCCCAAATGGCCACAATGACCAGAGCTGTGCCAATCCGAAGCCAGGAGCCAGGCGCTTCCTCAGAGCCTTCCCACGCGGGTACAGGGGCCAAAGGACTTGGGTCATCCTCTACTGCTTTCCCAGACCTTAGCAGAGAGCTGAATCGAAAGTGGAGCAGCCAGGACTTGAACCGGCACCCATATGGGATGCCACTAGTGCGGCAGCGGCTTTACCCACTATACTACAACACTGGCCCCAATAAATAAATCTTGAAAAAAAAAAAAAAAAAAAAAAAAAAAAAACTAACTTCCAAATTGATGTCCAGTGTTGTGGCACAGTGGCTTAAGCCACTGCTTGTGATGCCAGCATCTCATGTGAGTACTGGTTTAGAAGATTTTATTTATTTTATTTGAAAGAGTTACAGACAGTAAGAGGGAGAGACAGAGAAAAAGGTCTTCTTTCCATTGGTTCACTCCCCAAATGGCCACTACGGCCAGAGCTGTGCTGATCCGAAGCCAGGAACCAGAAGCTTCTTCCTGGTCTCCCACATGGGTGTAGGGGCCCAGGGACTTGGGCCATCTTCTGCTTTCCCAGGCCATAGCAGAGAGATGCACTGGAAGTGGAGCAGCAGGACTAGAACTGGCGCCCATATAGGATGCCAGTGCTGCAGGCAGAGGATTAACCTACTGCACCACTCCTAGCTGCTCTACTTCTGATCCAACTGTCTGCTAATGTGTGTGGGAAAGCAGAGGAAGATGGCCTAGGTATTTGGGCCCCTGCCACACTTGTGGGAGAATGGTTGGAGTTCCAGGCTCCTGGCTTCAGCCTGGCCCAGCTCCAGCCTTTGTGGCTATTGGGCAGTGAACCAGCAGATGGAAGTTCTTGGTCTCTGTGCGTCTCTCCCTGTCTCTATAACTGCCTTTCAAATAAATAAAATTAAAAAAAAAAAAAAAAAAAAAAAAGATTCCCAGGGCCTTCTGATTCCAAAGCTAGAGTACAAAATCCTAGTACAACTGTTTATTAATACCTTGATTTCTGCTGAAATCAGAGTTCCTTTTTGCAAAGATTCATAGACTTTCTTAATGAAAATACAGAGATGAGGTTCAACTTACACAATGCAAAAAAAAAAAAAATAATAAAAAAAAAAAAATCTTGAACTCTTACCATGTGGCCAACGTGAGCTTTGAGGTTGCTCAAATGGTTGCCCCTTATTGGTACAGCTTGGCTTCCTTGTGTATCTGGCTTTTCCAGGCCAATTTACTGGACAATTGTGACCATGCTGAGTCTCTCTAAAAGTAGAAAGTATTGTCATATTCCTAGAATTTCCTGTCAGCTACACTTTAATATTTTAATACCCCATCCACTTGTTACTGCTTCTTCTGTACCTTAGTGACCTTTAACATAGAGAACACTCAACAAATGACTCTGTATCCCTTATCTCTCAACCCCATTCCTTTATTCAAACAACTTTTTCAGTTACCTCTTCCCATTACAATGTTTACACAGTTTGCAGTTATTCATGTGCTTATTCCCCCATTACATTCTAGAAAAGACTCAAAGGGAACCTCTGGTATTTTCAGTCGATTCCAAACTACACGAAAGGGATCTGATTATGTCAAGTCTGTGTTAGTGGCATTTCCTCTAGCTACTTAACTTTTATGAGCAATAATTCTAATCATTTATTTTTGTCAAAGGCAGTAATTTTTAATATGTACTGCAAATTCATAATCACCTTATGAGTCACGATACATAACTTGCATGTTTATTTGCCATAGGAATTTTTTCCAATTTTTTTTGAGATTTTTTTATTTATTTATCTGAGAGGTAGAGTTACAGACAATGAGGGAGAGACAGAGAGAAAGGTCTTCGTCTGTTGGTTCACTCCCCAGTTGGCTGCAACGGCCGGAGCTGCGCCAATCTAAAGCCAGAAGCTTCCTCTGGTCTCCCACATGGGTGCGGGGGCCCAAGGACTGCTTTCCTAGGCCACAGCAGAGAGCTGGATCAGAAAAGGAGCAGCAGGGACTAGAACCGGCACCCGTATGGGATGCTGGCGTCACAGGCAGAGGATTAGCCTACTGCACCACGGCACCAGCCCCTCCAATTTTTTAAAATTGACACATAATTATTTATGAGTTACAATATGTGATTCACGTATACACTGGTAATACTTTTCTTTAGCATCCTATGTTTAATAATTCCTGCCCAATAGACTATATCTAAGCCCCCTACAAGTGAAATACATAATATCTGTAATTGAGTGAGAATAACTAGGCAGGGTGAGGAGGGAAGCAGAAGAAGTGGTTGGCTCATGGGGACTGGCTGCTTCAGTGAGAGGGACAAGGACAAGAAACAAGCAGAGAATAAAAAAAAAAAAGAAACAAGCAGAGCAATTAGTAGGAAAATTACAGAAGCAAAACAGATATACTGAAGTGCTTTATTATAGTTTAGGTAGAAAATTAATACCATTTTTGCCTGTTTCCTTAATAATTCTATAAACTTACAAAAACCTCATATTTATGGGGCTATTTTTTCTGTCATCGTAACTCTAAACAAGTTAGATACAAATAAAGAGTACTTGGTCACAAAGTACATTTCTTCTGGCCAGCACCGGGGCTCACTTGGCTAATCCTCAGCCTGCGGCACTGGCACACCGAGTTCTAGTCCTGGTTGGGTCACCAGATTCTGTCTTGGTCACTCCTCTTCCAGTCCAGCTCCCTGCTGTGGCCCGGAAAGGCAGTGGAGGATGGCCCAAGTGCTTGGGCCCTGCACCCGCATGGGAGACCTGGAGAAGTGCTGGGCTCCTGGCTTCGGATCGGCACAGCACCGGCCATAGCGGCCATTTTGGGGTGAACCAATGGAAGGAAGACTTCTCTCTGTCTCTCTCTCACTGTCTAACTCTGCCTGTCAAAAACAAACAAACAAACAAAAAAAGTACATTTCTTCTGATCAGGGCTAACTACTCCCAAATGACATGACAACCTTGTCTTACCTTCTTGGAGAAGGGCAGTGTTGCCATCTGGGAGACTGAACAGTGCTGGGTTTGGAAGGCAATGGTTTCTGTGTGGGTCCTGGTAGTTGAGCTGATTCAGATAACAGTTCATTCATTAGACTGTACGCCTGTGAGATTCGACGACTGTAGTGGTCACACAGCAGCAATCTGTAAACAGTTAGACACCATTTACTGAAACAGTCGTTTTCAGTCGCTATTTCGAGAGGAAACAGTGCCTAAAGAACAAGGAGCATTTTGTTTGTTTTGTTACCCAATGCTTTTCCAATTCTTTTCCTTGCAGTGATATCTCCTATAGTTTTCTGTTTATCAACAAAAAGAATATCATAAAAAACAGAATTCCTAAGGCATTACCTAGGCTGAGTGACCCTGGGCTAGAGAGAATATGAAGGGAGGAGCTACCAAACTCACCTGTCTTTTTCATGCTTCATCTTTTGTCTCAGCCGGATTTCCCTTGAAGTCATATAAAACTGCACAAGAAGTAACCAGTTAGTTCATTATTGTTTAATACAAGTATTTAAACCATTAGACATAATTCTGCTACTTAGGAAACAATGCAAAATGCCATATCTGATGAAACTTCCTAACCTAGCTAGCACAAAACCTGAAAATGTTAAAACATGGAAATTCAAGTAAAATCCAGTTTCATAAATGGAATGTGAAGTATGTATGCAGAAGGGAAGCAAGTTATCAGCTGAATGAAAAAAAAAAAAAAAGGAACATTTTAGGAGCAGAGATCCCTATCTGTTATACTCAATCTTGTGATTAATCTCACCAAGAGCTTGCTTGAAAAAGTAGAAATGAGTCAGACATTTAAAATCATCATTTTTGGGGCCATGTTGCAGTACAGCAGGTAAGGCCACCAGCCTGCAACACCAGCATCCCATAGGGGCGCCAGGTTCAAGTCCTGCTGCTCTACTTCCAATCTAGTAAAAGCAGCAGAGGGTGGCCCAAGTGCTTAAGCCCCTGCACCTACGTGGGACACCAGGAGGACGGTCCTGGCTCCTGGCTTCCGCCCAGCCTAGCCCAAATGATTGCAGACATTTGGGGAGTGAACCAGTGGGTGGAAGATTGTAATGCCTCTCCCTCTCTGCATACTCTGCCTTTCAAATAAATAAAATAAAATCTTTTAAAAATAAAAATAAAATCACCATTTTGATGCTTCAAAAAGTGCTACGTCCACTGTAGCCTGGAAACTCTTCAAAAATGTATGCCCCAGAAAGCAAATAGACAAACATCTATTATAGGCATCTCATCCCCCAAAATTATTGTTGTTACATGTAAGATTAATTCTTTTTGTACACAATTACCTATAAAAAAATTGGCCACCCAAAGGTAAATTAGCTTTCTTGACGTCATCTACAGTAGTATCTATAACAAATTAATCTTAATGATTTCTGATAGAAATTCAAATGAAAATTTTAATTACATTAACCCCTTTTTAATCCTATACTTTTTTTTTGACAGGCAGAGTGGACAGTGAGAGAGAGAGACAGAGAGAAAGGCCTTCCTTTGCCGTTGGTTCACCCACCAATGGCAGCCGCAGCTGGCCGGCGCACCACACTGATCCGAAGCCAGGAGCCAGGTGCAGGGCCCAAGCACTTGTGCCATCCTCCAATGCACTCCAGGGCCGCAGCAGAGAGCTGGCCTGGAAGAGGGGCAACCAGGACAGAATCCGGCTCCCCAACAGGGACTAGAACCCGGTGTGCCGGTGCCGCAGGTGGAGGATTAGCCTAGTGAACCACGGCGCCGGCCCACTATGTTTTTAATCAAGCTAAAAACTAAGAAATGTGCTTATAATTGTGAATGAGATGTTGCAAACACTATGCCCTCATAGCTAATTTTTTCTATATTTGGACACAACTCTAAACATCTTTTTATATAAAAAATAATTTATTTTATTTGAAAGGCAGAATTAGAGAAAGAGAGATTTTTCCATCAGGTTATTCACTCCACAAATGGCTGCAACAACCAGGGCTGGGCCAGGCTGAAGCTAAGAGCCAGGAGCTTCATCTGGGTCTCCCATGTGGGTGCAGCAGCCCAAGTACTTGGGCTATCCTTCACTGCTTTTCCAAGCCCATTAGCAGAAACCTGAATCAGAAGTGGACCAGTCAGGACTCAAACCAGTGCCCATATGGGATGCTGGTACTTCAGTTGATGGCTTAACTTGGTATGCTGTAATGCTGGTCCCAATTTTAACCGTTTTGAAAGTGATATTACCATGGAGAGGGGACATACACACACTTTAGCATTTTGGTTATATATCACAGTAGCCTCAAAGGTCACTATCATTTCCCTAACGCTATCCAAAAAATATATTAACAACATGCTCTTTCCAAGAAAATAACACACTTTAGACAATAGTTCAATTATTTTTGCATGGTTTGGTATTTATATGGCACAGCGTTAGCTGGAAAATTCTTACACAACGTGTTCTCCTTTTACAAATGACAGATTTAAAGATTTCTTTATTTACTTGAGAGGCAGAGTTACAGAAAGAGAGAGGGAGAGACAGGGAGAGAGGTCTTCCATCTGCTGGTTCATTCCCCAGATGGCTGCAATGGCCAGAGCTGGTCCAATCTGAAGCCGGGAGCCAGGAGCTTCTTCCACACGGGTGCAGGGGCCCAAGGACTTGGGCCATCTTCTGCTGCTTTCCCAGCCCAGAGCACAGAGCTGGATCCAAAGAGGAGCAGCCAGGATACAAACCGGCACCCATATGGGATGCTGGCACCACAGGTAGAGGCTTAGTCCATTATGCCACAGTGCCAGCCCTGTTATTGTCTTTCTGTGTCTGGTTTATTTCATTTAACACAATGGCGTCCAGTTTCATCCATTTTGCTAACAATGTTAGAATTTCATTCTTTTTTATATCTGAACAGTATTCCATCATATGTTTATATACCACATTTTTTTCCTGTAATCTATTGATCACAAATGTTGACTGCTGTGACTAGCACGGTAATGAACATGGCAATGCATGTTTGCTATGCTGATTTCCTTTCCATTGGGTATATATCTGGCTTTCTCATCTGTGGAAGTTAAAAAAAATTAAACTTGGAATAGTGATTAGTAAAGGCTGGGAAGGGTGGGAGAGAGATTAGATAGAAGGAAATTTTAGTGTTCCACAGTACCAACAGCTGAGTATAATTCACAATATATACTGTATAAAGAACAGGAAGAGAGGAGTTGTTAGGCTCCAGACACAGAAATGGGATAGTTGGTTGGATCAATTTACACTATACATATGGGAAACACTGGGCTTAATTCATGAAAATACATTAAGGGGCTGGCACTGTGGCGTAGCGGGTTAACACCCTGGCCTGAAGCGCCAGCATCCCATATGGGCACCAGTTTGAGACCCGGCTGCTCCTCTTCCAGCTCTCTGCTATGGCCTGGGAAAGCAGTAGAAGATGGCCCAACTCCTTGGGCCCCTGCACCCGCATGTGAGACCCAGAGGAGGCTCCTGGTTCCTGGTTTTGGATTGGCGCAGCTCCAGCCGTTGTGGCCAACTGGGGAGTGAACCAGCGGATGGAAGACCCTTCTCTCTGCCTCTCCTCTCTGTGTAACTCTTAAGAAGGCAAGAAGGGAGGGAGGAAGGGAGGGAGGAAATACATTAAGCATGGTGGGGCAGCTGTTCAGTGCAGTGATCAAGAATTGGTTTGGGACGCCTGCCTTCCCTATCAGAGTGCTTGGTGCACATCCCTCCTCCATTTCTGATCTAGCTTCCTGCTAACGCGCACTGTGAGACGTAGCAAGTACTTAAGTCGCTACCAACAACACAGCTTGAGTTCCTGACTCCTGGTTTCAGCCTAGCCCCGGCTTCAGCCTGACCCAGCCCTGGTTGTTGGGGAGTGAACCAGTGGATGGAAGATCTCTTTGTATCTGTCTCTTTGTCACTGTCAGTGTGTGTGTGTGTTTTTCTCTCTCCATTTCAAATACAATGACAATATTTTTTAAATGTACAACTACTACATGTTAATCAAAAAACATTAAAAATAATGTGTTCTACTAATGAGGCTGAAAAAAATGAAGCATTTTATTTTATATTAAAAAGTCAAAGATAAAAATATAATCTAATTATAACCTAAATTTTCATACTAATATGATTATCAAAGTAACACTGCTTTTTTTTTTTCACTTTTTTGAAGGAAAAAAATCTGACATAGCCACAGTGATGCCTGTTTTCAGGCTCAGAAAATAAACACTGACTGTTTAAAAGGCAGTTAAGGGCGGATGTCTGACACAGCAGTTAAGATGCACCACTTGGGAAGTCCTGAATTCAACTCAGCACTCTGCTTCTGATCCAGCTTCCTGTTGCTGTGCAACTTGGGAGACAGCAGGGTCGCTACCACCCGTATCAGAGACCTGGCTTGAGTTTCAGGCTCCTGGCTTCAGCCTGGCCCAACTCCAGCTGTTCTGGGCATTTGGGGAGTGAACTAGTAGATGAAAGAGTTCTCTGTCTCTAGGGCTGGCATTGTGGCGCAGCAGGTTAAGCCACGGCCTGAAGTGCTGGCATCCCATATGGGTGCCGGTTCAAGTCTTGGCTGCCCCACTTCTGTTCCAGCTCCCCTGGAACATGCATCTGGGAAAGCAGCGGAAGATGGCCCAAGTCCTTGGGCTGCTGCACCCACATGGGAGATCCAGAAGAAGCTCCTGGCTTCAGCCTGACCCAGTGCTGGCCACTGAAGCTACCTGGAGCGTGAACCAGAAGATGGAAGATAGTTCTCTCTTTGTCCTTCCCTCTCTCTGATCTCTGCCTAGCAAACAAATAAATCTTAAAAAAAAAAAAAAAAATATATATATATATATATATATATAGAGAGAGAGAGAGAGAGAGAGAGTTCGTTCTCTGCTTTTCAAATTAAATGACCAAAAAAGGGAGGCAGTTAAGAAAAAGGGGCCAGCGCTATGGCACAGTGGGTAAAGCCACCACTTGTGACACTGGCCATCTCATAAGGGTGCTGGTTCATGTCCCGGCTGCTCTACTTCTGACCCACCTCTCTATAATGGCCTGGGAAATCATTGTCGGGGCCCCTGCCACCCTTGTGGGAGACCCTGTGAAGTTCTTGGCTCCTGGCTTCAGCCTAGCCTAGCATGGCCATTGAGGCCATCTGGGGAGTAAGCCAGCTGATGGGAGGACTTCTCTTTTCCCCCAATACCCTGTAACTCTGACTTCCAAAATAAATAAATAAATAGCGAAAGAAAGAAAAAGGAAAAAGAGCAAAGAAAAGAAAAAATAAAAGCAAAACAAGGGCCAGTATATTAACAGCAGCAGCATCCCATATCAGAGTGCTAGGTCGAGTCCTGGCTACTCTACTTCTGATTCCTGTCTCTGCTAATGCTCCAGGGAAAGCAGCAGCCAGTAGCCCAACTGCTTGGGCCCCTGCGACCTATGTGGGAGACAAAAATGGAGTTCTGAGCTCCTGGCTTCAGCCTGGCCCAATCCTGGCTGTTGTGGCCATTTGGACAATGAACCAGAGAATGAAACATCACTCTATCTTCCAAATAAAATGAATCTTAAAAAAAAAGAAAAACAACCCCACACACACATTAGCCACTGTTCTGCAGGTACAAGATTAGACCATACTTTAAAAAATTCTTCATATATAAATTAATGTAGAAAATCAAATTTTAAAACAGCTTTCATATGCACAAAGCTGTTCAGCTGCCCCTAACTCTCACCGAAAATTACAAATTTAACTCCAGCAAAACACCTACTCACTCAACTTCCTGGTTAAAATGCTAGAGCCATAATGAGCCTGGAGGAGAAAACAAGTATTTAAGCTAGTTCAAGTGAAAGTGGTTTGTACAATATCCTGCTATATTTTCTGAAGTTTCTTAATTTTTCCTGAGCTAAGTAAACAGTGACTTCTAAACAAATAAAATTTATCCAAATTACAGTAATCCTTGACTATTTGACATGATAAAACTACACAGTCTATGGTAATCCCACTCCTGGGACATGGCGGACTTACCGGATTGCTTCTGGGGCAGAAAGGGTCATGTTCTTGCCCTCTCTTTTCTGCCAGCTGATTTAAGTACTCTGCCATTCTTTCTTTCCGTTTTCTTTTCATCCACACTTGAATCTCTCTCCTCTCTCTCTCAGTTCTTTGTGGACGCCTGCCAGAACAACGCTGAATCCTGAGAAACAGAACAAGATTTCGTTTACTTTTACATTTTCATGCAGATAGGAAGTACCATGACTAACTACTGTGTACTTGGAGTCTTCCCCTGCTCTAGGCAGTTCGCTAAAATCTGCTCCCTGAAATCCACTGAAAAGGGTCTCAGAATGATCAACTTCCCTATACATTTGCTTTAAGCTCTTTTCTCTTTACACTCTCTCTGGAACTTTTTTTTTTTTTAATTATTTATTTACTTATCTGAAAGGCAGAATGAGAGAAGGAGAGACAGAGAGGGAGATCTTCCATCTGCTATGAATCCCTGAATGGTCCTAATAGCCAGGGCAGGCTGAGGCTGAAGTCAAGAACTCCATCTGGGCCTCCCACGTGGGTGGCAGAGACCCAAGCACTCGGGTGCACTTGCCATCCTCTGCAGCTTTCCCAAGCACATTAGCAGGAACCTGGCTGGGGGCGCAGAGTAGCTGGGACTGCACCACAAGCCTGGATTTTAACTCTCAAACATACGTGGTCTCCTACATGGCTCCACTCTGCTTACCATTTCACTATTCCAGTCCTAACGGTTTTGTTTTAGATTTTCTTATCTATAATCTATATCCTAGACTCCATCACTTCCAGAACTTGTAACGCAGAGGGAACTGTTCTGGATCTCCCCAGCTCCTGCTCAGTTTCATGTCCCACGTCCACAGTCTGGCCAAGTCAATGACCAGGCACGGCAGGAACGGTTGGGTTGGCCCATTCCTGCAGGACACGGGTGACTCTGGGTGACTCTTGGCTCTCTGTCTCCCTAACCTTCTTTTCTTCCCTCTCTCCTTAAAAAGAAGGCCTCAGATCTTCTTCTTCTTCTTCTTTTTTTTTTTTGACAGGCAGAGTGGACAGTGAGAGAGAGAGATAGAGAAAGGTCTTCCTTTTGCCGTTGGTTCACCCTCCAATGGCCACCGCGGCCAGCGCGCCGCAGCCGGCACACCGCGCTGATCCGATGGCAGGAGCCAGGTACTTCTCCTGGTCTCCAATGAGGTGCGGGGCCCAAGCACTTGGGCCATCCTCCACTGCACTCCCGGGCCACAGCAGAGAGCTGGTCTGGAAGAGGGGCAACCGGGACAGAATCCGGCGCCCCGACTGGGACTAGAACCTGGTGTGCCGGCACCGCTGGGCGGAGGATTAGCCTTGTGAGCTGCAGCGCCAGCAGGCCTCAGATCTTCATTGTGGTCTAATGTCTGAGCTGAGTCCTAAGCGGAGCAGCCAGGACGTGAACCGGCTCCCATATGGGATGCCAGGACTGCAGGTGGTGGCTTTTTACCTGCTATGCCACAGGGCTGGCCCGCAGCCATGAGTTTCTACAGATCCTTTAGGATACAGCTCAAACTCTGGTGAAGTGCTGCCTTTGACTCTCCTGCCCTGGACCCCTTCAGCACACTGACATAACTTGGTCTTACATTTCTATCTCCAATCAGGAATAGAAAAAAAATTTTGTTATTTATCACTCTTGACATTTTTCCCCAAAGACTTATCTATTTGAAAGGCAGAGTCACAGAGAGGCAGAGACAGAGAGAGGGGTCTTCTGTCCACTAATGGCACCAACAGCTGGTACTGGGCCGACTGGCAGCCAGGAGCCAGGAGCTTCTTCTGGGTCTCCCACAGGGGTACAGGTCCCAAGCACTTAGACCATCCATCCTCTGCTGCTTTCCCAGGCCATAGCAGAGAGCTGGATTGGAAGTGGAGCAGCCGAAACTCATAGACAGTACCCATATGGGATGCCAGCACTGCAGGCAGTGGCTTTACCTGCTATACCACAGTGCCAGCCCCAACTTTTGACATTTAATAGACTTAATGAAATATTTATGTCATCAACTTAAAAACAGCAGAAAGAAACTTGTGCTATGGCACAGGTTAAGTCAATATTCATCTCTCTCTCTCCCCTCTCTCCAACTCTGCCTTTAAAATAAATCAGTCTTTAAAAAAAATATTGAAGGTAATTAAATGTGCTAGTTTAGGCAGTTAGGGTTTACAATGTTGTGATAGAAGGCCATAATATAGCAGATAAAGTCCACTAAATAAATAATCGTTTATTTTTCTCGGGGTGGGGGGTAGACTGTTTTCTGGTCAGTCTTTAAAGTCTGATTATAACACTATTTTTACTGAGGCAGTAAGTGGAACTGAGCTAGGAAATAAAGAAGTATAGCTGCTCCTTGTAAAGCTGACTCTATAAAAGTCAAGAAGTGAGGCTTGTGGCCTAGCAGGTTAAGCCACCACCCAAGATGCTGGCATCCCATATGGGTGCCAGTGGGGGACCCAGCTTCTCTACTTCGTTTTTTTATTGATACTCCAATCTTTAGTTAAAACTCTAATGTGCCAACTTGGCATTTTCCACTAGTTTGGGGAGCGGAACCCTTCATTAGCTTTACGAACTTTTGCTTAGGTGCTGCCTGTACAGGAGCTTTAGCAGCAGCCATTGCTATCTTTTTAGATGCCTGCTTAGCTTTTTTGGCTTCCTTGGCAGCCCTGATAGCTTGTTCTCATTGAGTCTGACTTCAGGTTTCTAACTTCTCTTGGCCGTTATATCAGCAAGAGATGCACCAGTGATGGCCTCTGGAATCTGACTGCACGGCGAGTTCGTTTCTTTTGGATTTCTTCCGGCTGCCCCTTTTATGTTTTCTTCTGTAGAGGACAGTGCAGTTTATCTGCCAAGGATTCCTCTTGGAAAGAAACTCAGACTCGCATTCTGTGTTAAGAAATGAGAACACCTTCCCATCAGTCCTCATGGTGCCTCCCGTGGCTGGGATCGATCGTGCACCCACTGCAGCTGCACAGCTCGACCTTCATGGCAGTGGCTCCCCATGGCAAAGGCTGCTCCCCTCCTGATCCAGCTACCTGTAAATGCACCTGGGAAAGCAGTAGAAGTTGGCCAAGTGGTTGGGCCCCTGACACCCATATGGGAGATCCAGAAGGACTTCCAGGCTCCTGGCTTCAGCCTGGCCCAGCCGTGACTACTGGAGACAGTTGGGGCACAAACCAATGGATAGGAGATCTCTCTCTGTCTCTTCCTCTCTCTGCCTTCCAAATAAAGGTAGGGAGGCAGCAGGCAGGCAGCAGGCAGGCAGGGCTGGAAGGCGAAGAGAAGGGAACTAAAGGGGAGGGGAGGGAGGAGCAGAGGAGGGAGGAGATGAAATGTATGACAGAGTGTTGAGACCCTGGAAAAACTCGCTGGATACAATGTGCTACACTGAATAAACCAGTTATGTACTGTTGGGGGAGAGGGGCAAATGACACATACACATCACAAAAACTAGTGATGAAGAAAAAGTATATTCTAGAATAGCTTCAAATTTGTTTCATGAATACCACATTAAAAATGTCCATTCTGAACATTTTTGAAACACCAATATTTTCAATGGGTTAAAAGTGAATTCTCGGGGTAGACATTTAATCACCATTAGCTGGCCATATCTTGCTTCACAGACCCAAGATTGATTCCTGCTCTGGTCTGACCAGGTTCCTGCCACACACTTGGGTGACCTGAACAGAGTTCCTGGGCTCCCAGCTTCAGCTCAGTCTAGCCCCGGCTGTTGCAGGCATTTGGGGAATGAACCAGTAGATGCGAGCGCTCGCAAGCGCTCGCTCTCTCCCTCTCTGACTCCGTGTGTGTGTGCCTGTCCCTCTCTCTCTGCCTCTAAGAAAAAAAAAAAAAGATTTTTTCAAAGTTTACCTGGAGATACTCTTAGCTTGTTGTTCTGTTAAGCCAAGCTCTTCACTGGAAACTCCACCGCCGGTTATCAGATCATCAATAATGTCTGCAATGTCAGTCAGGCCAGCCACCTGGAGTGCATCGACTGAAGCACTGTGTTTGCGAATGTGATTTGAGAAACAAAAATCAGTATCCACAACATAATGAAACAAAACTAAACATGTGAAACTACGCCTTTCAAGAGTACCTGAACACAAAATGATAAACACGTACCTACTCTTTCTGATATTTTGTCATTCTAATATACTAATTTCTAGTATTCTATGCTTTTCTAAATGAAAAGTCTAATCCACAACAGATGACTTGGCAAATGCATTTTGAAAAGCAAACTCTTAAGGACCAAGAAAAGAGTCTGCAGATTTTGCTGCTGAAATTCAATACACATTTAGTGAAGGGAAATGTAGCAAATGGAGTCTATATTCTAATTGTGTTAAAATAGAAAGGTATGTAACAATTTTCAGTTCTCAGTGGGAATTTATTACATTTCTTTAAACCATGCAAAGATGTATACTTTAAGAGTTCATACATATTGCAAAATTCCTAGAATACATATTTTTACCCAAACTTAATTAAAATCAAGAATTAGCTTTTAAAATATTTACCTTTCAAGTAATTCATCACTGTTATTTGCACCTTGAAGAAAGAAATATTATTAATAAAAATTTCAGGTCTTTTTTTGTGTCAATCAGTAATCACATATACAAATCATATACTCAGAAAAAGAAATATTTTTAAATCTCTGAATTGGTTTAAATACATATTCATCAACATGTTTGTCCTCGTCTTGAATACGCTATTTGGTACTACTACATTTCAGGATTGCTTCCTAGAATCTTGAGTATCCTGTAGAATATTTTTCAACTCCTCTTCCTTTAGTACACGGATTTTTTTATTTTATCCTTTAACTTTAGCTCTCACATATGAATATGGGAGACATAAGGTGTTTGTCTTTCTGGGTCCAGCTTATTTCATTCTTCATTCAACATGATATCCTTCAGTTGCATCTTTGGTACATGGTGTGGAATACCAGAATGCAACTGACTTTAAAACAAAACACAAATGACAAAAACCCTCTAGTAACCTGAAAGTAATACCTTTTGGAAGATATCTAATTTAAATCTAAGAAGCAAATTACTTGAAAGGACAGAAACTAAGGAATGACTTCTTTAAACCTTGTTCAATGTTAACTACATGTCTTTAAAGCAAACAATTTATTAAATCTTCTATAAGTTTACCTGGGAAAGACAAGTTAACACAGGGACTGCCTGTACAATTTCTTAACCAAAATCAGTAAGCTTTATTCCTTGATTACCACAATTCCTTATTTTTCATTTCAAAAAGTGATACTCAACCCCATCATCTATTTAACTTGCCAGAAGCGGCCCCCAGATTAAATCCATTCTCAGTGAGTAATTGTTTCCCAGTATTATGACTTCAGAAGAATGTGCTAAAAAATGGAAGTTAAGGGCTAGCATTGCAGCACAGCAGGTTAAGCCACCACTTGTGACACCAGCATCCCACACCAGAACACCAGCTCAAGCCCCAGCTGCTCCGCTTCCTATCCAACTGCCTGCTAGTGCACCTGGGAAAACAGCAGAAGCCGGCACAAGTACTTGGGCTCCCGGCTTCCGCCCGACCCAGCCTGGCTATTGAGGTCATCTGGGGAGTGATGCGCCGGCGCCGCGGCTCACTAGGCTAATCCTCCGCCTTGTGGCACTGGCACCCCGGGGTTCTAGTCCCGGTCGGGGCGCTGGATTCTGTCCCGGTTGCCCCTCTACCAGGCCAGCTCTCTGCTGTGGCCAGGGAGTGCAGTGGAGGATGGCCCAAGTGCTTGGGCCCTGCACCCCATGGGAGACCAGGATAAGTACCTGGCTCCTGCCATCGATCAGCGCGGTGTGCCGGCCGCGGCGGCCATTGGGGGGTGAACCAACGGCAAAGGAAGACCTTTCTCTCTGTCTCTCTCACTGTCCACTCTGTCAAAAAAAAAAAAAAAAAAAAAAAAAGAATATCACTGCTAATTTTTCCTCCCATATAAAATGGAATAAAAAGTGGTGCTAAATCTAAGTCTCAATATCTGCAATGGTAAAATGGAGATCATAAAAGTAAGCCACAGGCCAAGCTTAAACCAGAATCTGTGCATATAAAAAGTGACGTCTAGCACATGGCAGAGCCTCAGTATTTTGCAGCCAGTATCTTGTTTTCAAATTAAAATTCAAAGTTCTCATAATTTGCAAAGTTTAAATTTCTAAATGTTTGTGGAAATCAGACATGGTAATTCCAGTTGTTATTCTCATCTATTTAACCTTGGTTACAGGGAGATACGTGGCTGTAGTACACTTTATAAAGGTGACAATGTAACACACTTCTTCAGATGAATGGCTCAAGTTGTAACTTCCATGAAGTAAGTATTACATAATGGCCTTCACAAATTCTTCCTACCTGTGGCCCCAGTGAACACAGTTCAATAACGCGGTAGCAGAAAGTATAGGGAAATAACAAAGATGAAGACCAGTACCAGGAGAAGCAGTGTTCTGGCCACTGCAAAGGCTGACAGCTGAATCAGCAGAAGGAAATACACAGGTTTTCTGATGAGAACGATTTTCTGTTACTGAAAATTCAGCTTCTGAAATCTTGTCACTCTGATCTTCCCCATCCACATGAGTCAGGACATGCACTAATTCAGAACACATATTACAATTAAAAGAATACACTAGCCAAAAAAATCACATGAAAACAATTTATAATACTTCCACTGGCATCTCAGATATATCAGAAGTTTGTATCAATATTCTGATAAATTTTTACTGTATAATGAATTAATTTAATATGAAACAAAATTCTTCCATAGTAATAAAAAACAATTTAAAAGGCATAGAAACCATACCAGAAGAATAGGATAGAACATCAAAAGAACAGATAGATTTGGAAAAAAAGTACAGAAGCTTTATATATTAAAAATGTGGTCATCAAAACTAAAATCATGAGGAATGGGTGAAAGACTAAGAGGACAGCAGAAAAGAGAACTGGCACACTAGGAAGACAGGTCCAAGATATCTGTGAGAACCCCAAGGGGATAAGAGAGGAAATTATGGAGAGTGGGTCAAAGAGATAAGGAACAGAGTGAGTTCTAACAAACCTACAAAGGACGGTTTGAGGAAAGAACAAAGAACAGGGTGGACACAACACTGCCGAACATACCACGTGAAAAGTTCCCCATGTTAAACCATTAACCGAAGAGTCATTACTACCTCAATGGAAGATAAAGACCTAGACATATTGTTTCAAAACAGCAAAATAAATTTAAAATGAGAAATCTTATGAATTCAGAGATAAAAGGACATGCAATTAGACTGACCGCACATGGTGGATACTTAGTGACCAGAAATCTGGCTCAGTGACAAAGATGCCAGTTAAGACACCCACATCCCAAATTGGGGGTGTCCGGGCTAATACCCGCCTCCACTCCTGACTCCAGCTTCCTGCTGATGTGGATCCTGGGAGACACTAGTGATGGCTCAAGTAATTGGATTCTCACCAGCCATATGAGAGATCTGGATTGAGTTCCTAGTTCCTGGTGCTGGCCCCTAGTCCAAGGCCACTGGGGGCACTTGGGAGGTGAACCAGAAGTTCTGTCTCTGCTTCAAAATTTTTTTTAAAAAAAGAGAAAGAAATGGCAGAAGATAGCTTCAAAATGGTGACGGAAAGCAATGATTATCCTGGAATTCTATATTCAGTTATAAGCTATCACTCAAAAATTATAGTACAATCAAAGTTATTTTCAAAGACGAGAAATTTACCACTCACAGACTACATGAAAAAAATAAAGAAAATGAATATTTTTTTTTGATTTTTTTTTTTTTTGACAGGCAGAGTGGACAGTGAGAGAGAAAGAGACAGAGAGAAAGGTCTTCCTTTGCCGTTGGTTCACCTCCAATGGCCGCCGCGGCCGGCGCGCTGCGGCCAGCGCACCGCGCTGATCCGATGGCAGGAGCCAGGAGCCAGGTGCTTTTCCTGGTCTCCCATGGGGTGCAGGGCCCAAGCACCTGGGCCATCCTCCACTGCACTCCCGGGCCACAGCAGAGAGCTGGCCTGGAAGAGGGGCAACCGGGACAGAATCCAGCGCCCTGACCAGGACTAGAACCCGGTGTGCCGGCGCCGCTAGGCAGAGGATTAGCCTAGTGAGCCGCGGCGCCGGCCAAGAAAATGAATATTTTAAGAAGTATCAGACAGGATGGTTTTTTGAGAACACTGAAAAAGCTGTCTTCTTTTGATCAGACTGAATAAGAGTGCAGGTATAAACAACTAAAGATACAGTAGAAGGGCCGGTGCTGTGGCTCAGTGGGTTAACGCCCTAGCCTGCAGCACTGGTATCCCATATGGATGCCAGTTCGAGTCCTGGCTACTCCATTTCCAATTCAGTTCCCTTCTGGTATGCCTCAGAAGGCAGTGGAGGATAGCCCAAAGCTTGGGCCTCTGCATTCACATGGGAGACCTAGGGGGAGCTCCTGGATCCTGGCTCCGGCCTGGCTCAGTCCTGGCTGCTGCAGCCATTTGGGTAGTGAACAAGAGAATTGGAGATTTTTGATTTTAAATATTTCTTAAAAAAAAAAGATACAGTAGAAATAAACAATATCACTCCAATCTCATCCTTTCAATAAAAAACAAAAAACTCTTGCCTGGCTTAACCAGAGCCTCCAGTGTCAGCTCACCTGACCACCTCAAACAGAGGCATAACCACAAGCCCTGTGCAGTCCTCAGCTGTGTGTAACCAGTGGCTCAGAATCCAAAGAAACTAAGATCCAGGCCACACTGCCCGCTTCTGGCGTCAAAGCTCGAGGAGGTTACTGGCTTCTCAGGGGTAAAAACGACCTTAAGGTGGGAGTCAATTACATTATTACAAAAATAACCCTAAACTAAAAATTGGGAGGCTGATGTCTTCAGTTCACTATTCCTGATTCTGGTATTCCAAGAAACAATGTTATTCTTTCTGATCAACCAAACAAGGCTCAGTCCCAGCCCCTGCCACACCCACAACAAACCTTCTTCAGAAATGCTGATGGTTTTTGAAGCTAATGGTTTTTCAATTTCAGAGCCAGGAGACAATTCCTCATGATCCACCTGTCCAAACTGCAGAAAACACACACACAACAAAACAACAGTTACAGATTTTATACACTGCTCGTATCAATATCACAAATAATTTTATATAAGTTTTAAACATTTGCATTAATGCAACAAATGAAAAAAATGAATTAAATCCACTCTGAGCTAAATGATAGAGATCAGTACAGAAGAAAATTTTATTTATTTGTTCCTTAACTGAATTAACCTTTTAAGAGGCTCAGGAGAAGTGATATATATATATTTTTAAAAGAATTTAAATTTTGGGGGGCCGGCACCATGTACAGTGGGTTAATCCTTCGCCTGCGGTGCCAGCATCCCATATAGGCGCTGGTTCGAGTCCTGGCTGCTCCTCTTCACATCCAGCTCTCTGCTATGGCCTGGGAAAGCAGAAGATGGCCCAAGTGCTTGGGCCTATGCACCCACATGGAGGACCAGGAAGAAGCTCCTGGCTCCGGATCGGCGCAGCTCCGGCTATTGCGGCCATTTGGGGAGTGAAGCAACAGATGGAAGACCTTTCTCTGTTTCTCTCTCTCACTGTCTATAACTCTACTTCTCAAATAAACAAACAGAATCTTTAAAAAATAAATTTTTTAAAAGATTTATTTATTTATTTGAAAGAGTTACACAGAAAGAGAAGGAGAGGCAGAGAGATAGAGAGAGAGAGAGAGATCGTCCATCCACTGGTTCACACCGCAATGGCTGGAGCTGCACTGATCCGAAGCCAGGAGCTTCCTCTGGGTGTCCCATGTGGGTGCAGGGGCCCAAGCACTTGGGCCATCTTCTACTGCTTTCCCAGGCCACAGCAGAGAGCTGGATCGGAACTAGAGCAGCCCATATGGGATGCCGGCACTGCAGGCAGCGGCTTTACCCGCTACACCTTTCCTTCTATGTAACTCTTATGTTCAAATAAATAAATAAATCTTTAAACAAAAAAATACCTTTCATTATAAAGAAAATTAAAATATATTATTTCAAAAAAATAAATATTAATTCAGAAAAAAAAAGAGAGGCTCAGAAAAACAGTAATATATAATTTGAGAACACGAAGGAACTTTGACTACCATCTCAGCAAAGGCATTTAAAAGATGAGGGGGCCGGCGCCGTGGCTCAATAGGCTAATCCTCCACCTTGCGGCGCTGGCACACTGGGTTCTAGTCCCCGTCGGGGCGCCAGATTCTGTCCCGGTCGCTCCTCTTCCTGTCCAGCCCTCTGCTGTGGCCCGGGAGTGCAGTGGAGGATGGCCCAGGTCCTTGGGCCCTGCACCCACATGGGAGACCAGGAGAAGCACCTGGCTCCTGCCATAGGATCAGTGTGGTGCGCCGGCCACAGTGTGCCGGCCACGGTGGCCATTGGAGGGTGAACCAATGGCAAAAGGAAGACCTTTCTCTCTCTCTGTCTCTCTCTCACTGTTCACTCTGCCTGTCAAAAAAAAAAAAAAAAAAAAAAAAAAAGATGAGGGAACACGGCCCTGGGGAGATTCAGTGACTTGCTTAATTGTAGAACACAGATTTCCACCCAAGTCTTCAGGCTCCTGTTTGAGTTCTAGCTACTCCACTTCCTATCCAGCTTCCTGTAATGCACCTGGAAAAGCAACGGAAGATGGCCCCAGTGCTTGGGCCCCTGCTACCCAGGTGGGAGACCCAGATGGAAATCCAGGCTCCTGGCTTCAGCCTGGCCCAGCCCCGGCAGCTGCAACCTTTTAGGGAGTAAACCAGCAGACTACTCTGTGTCTCTGCCTCTCTCTGTAACTCTGCCTTTCAAACAGAGTTAATAAATCTCTTCCTTTCAAACTGTCTTCCAAACTTGTGTTACAATTATTACTAAACATTCTAGTAGCAAATCTTGCAGTGTATATATAGTTGTACTGCTGTTACAATCAAAACCAGGAGAACAAAGGCAGTCGTTAAGCAAACATTAACCCAGTACCTGCCATGGGCAGCACAAGGCTTAGCACCCACCTTCCAGTCTCAAAGGCATGGGCTGATAGGGAAGCTCTCCCTCAATTGTTAGGAACTTTTCAGAAATGGCAGCCCCTATGCCTCCTCCACAGATTCAGCAGGGCTGGCCTGTACATTACCAGAAGAGCTAGCAGGGTGATCATGACACAACTGTGCAATGTCTAACGCAGCAGATCCGTGAGAGCTCTGTCGCTCCCCCTCTTCGTGGAGGAACGACACTGGACCCTGCGCTGTTCTTTCGTCTGCTCGGCCCTCCCCGGGTTTGCTGCTGGTTCTTCCCGGGTTGGCTACTATCCCTTCCACCTCCGTGGAAGGGCAGTTCCCCCTGCCACATTCCCCACTTCCGCAGGGGAGCGGCACACCGCCGGCCGGCTTTCTCGGGGGCTGCACAGGTGTTCCTTCAGATGTTCCCCCTAGATGTTCCCGGTGCATGCCGTCTCTCTCCTCCTTTATAGTCCTCCTCCGCCAATCCTAACTCGGCTGCCCACACGCCGAGTACGCTGCTCTCCAATCAGGAGCAAGTCCTACAGTTTATTGGTTGAACTGGAGGCAGCTGTGTAAAAGCTGTTTTCTTCTCTCCCAGCGCCATATTGTGGGAGAGCAGATGCATAGAATAAGTCTTAATTCCAGTAACTCAGTCTAGTCCGGTTTGCTCCCCACAAGCTCCTTCTTCAAACGCCTCCACTGGCCAGCTTTCTCCTGGATCTCTTACAACCCTGGGCTGTTCTCAGGCCTGCATGTTGAATCCTCATCCTTAATAAAAAGGAGTGTGCCTGGAATCTCTCCTGTGCCACCGTCTGCTCTCTCCTACGATCTGAACTCTCCTAACTAGTGATTCCACCATCTGAACCTCCAGCCCACACCTAACTTCTCAGCTCCAGGAGCATATATCCAATACCTACAATCTCACAGCACCTCATGTTTCACATGTGCGTCCCTCCCCAAACTCATGCGTACATAAACACACACGAGCGCTTCCTCTACCTGAGTTTAGAAAGTGGCCCCAGCGTGCACCCAGACTGGGACCTGGACACACTGCGAATCTGTTCTCTTCTTCACGTGCCTTAGCCGATAGCTAACTCCTGATAGCTTCTCCCTCTAGGGAAGGTTTACCTGTATCACTATTGCATACCTTAGGTGTTTGGGATCCACTGAAAACTTACCAGTGGACCTCACATAAAACTAGTAGCACAGGGATCATTTGTAAAGCTTGTTAATAATAAAGATTCCTGAGCTCTATCCCAGACTTACTTAAAGATCAGAATCTCAGGGAACCAGGGCCCAGGAGTTTGCATTTATAACAAGTTTCAAAGATGATTCTAATGAGCAGCAAGGTCTGGAACCCCAGTGATAACAACTGGCCCCCCTGTTCCCGGTCTTAGCCTTTCCAATCTACCCTCCACACTATGCCAGCAAGTGTGATCACATCACTTTACTGCCGAAAGCTCTGTAGTGATCCCCACTGCCTGCTTGCAGGATGAAATCCCAGCCACTGGACACGGCCAACAATGCTTCTTATCTATCTCCCACCTTTGTCTACTGCTACAGTCGCAGAGCCAGATCCACCAGCCTCTACCTCCAGGTAATGCTGAGACACTCCCCAACACCTCCCACCGTGTGGCATCTTTCTGCTTTTTCTCACAGCAGGCCAGGCGCACCTCGGTATCCTCACCTGCTTCATGTTTTCTTTGTGTACAGATTCAATACCTTCTGTTAGATTCCAAGCTCCCCAGAGTAAGTAGGTACTCTGCCTTACTAGACTTTCCATCCCCAGAACTTAGTAGCAGGCCTAGCATGTAGTAGATACTCAATAAATGTTGAAGTGAATGAATGCAAGGGTGAGCAAGCCAGAATCAAGATTAGAATTGGAAATAAATGAAGCCTCTGGCTTTAGCTGTGCTTACTGAACTAGCTTAGAAAGGGGAGGAAAAGGTTTTATGAAGGACATTCCATAGACTACTTTGACAGCTAACATTCATTTTGATATGATAGTTCTAAGCCCGAGTTAAAAAATAAAATCAAAAGCCGGCGCCGCGGCTCACTAGGCTAATCCTCTGCCTAGCGGCGCCGGCACACCGGGTTCTAGTCCCAGTCGGGGCGCTGGATTCTGTCCCGGTTGCCCCTCTTCCAGGCCAGCTCTCTGCTGTGGCCAGGGAATGCAGTGGAGGATGGCCCAAGTGCTTGGGCCCTGCACCCCATGGGAGACCAGGAGAAGCACCTGGCTCCTGGCTCCTGCCATCGGATCAGCGCGGTGCGCCGGCCGCGGCGGCCATTGGAGGTGAACCAACGGCAAAGGAAGACCTTTCTCTCTGTCTCTCTCTCTCACTGTCCACTCTGCCTGTCAAAAAAATAAATAAATAAAATAATAAAAATAAAAAAAAGATTAAAAAAAAATAAATAAAATCAAAATAACCAAAAAAAACATAATAATATTAGTCCTAGATAATATTATAGAAAGCCTCTAAGGAACTGATTACTATCCTCCTACATGAAGTATTTCAGAGAAACTGTGAAGAATTCAAAAGATAAGGATAAAAACATTTGTGAAGTTATAAAAATCTTTCAGGGGCAGGTGTTTAGCCTAGTGGTTCAGATGCCTGTGTCCAGTATCAGAAGGTCTGGGTTCAGTTCCTGGCTTCAGCTCATAACTGCAGCTTCCAACTAGCACAGAGCCTGGCAGGCAGTAGGTGATGGCTCCAGTAGTCGGGTCTCTGCCTGGATTGAGCTTCCCAGTTCCTGGCTTTGACCCGTCCTAGTCCGGCCCAAGCCAGACCCAGCTGCCATGGGTATCTGGCTAGTACACAAGCACATGGGAGCTCTTTCAAACAAAGTTTCAAACCCTTTGAACATAAATAAAAAGTAAGCATCTTTCAGAAGAAAACAATTTATAAGCCAGGATTCTTTGAAATCACATTCTGGTTTTATAATTCCTGCATTTCTTTCTTCTTCGTTTTTTTTTTTTTTTTTTTTCCCCTTAATATTTATTTATTTACTTGAGAGGCAGAGCCACAGACAAAGCAAGGAAGAGACAGAAAGAGAGGTCTTCCATCTGCTGGCTCACTCCCCAGATGGCAGCAATGGCTAGAGCTGAGCAGATCTGAAGCCAGGAGCTTCTTCTAAGTCTCCCACATGGTGCAGGGGCCCAAGCACTTGGACCATCTTCTACTGCTTTCCCAGGCCATCAGCAGGGATTTGGATTTGGAAGTGGAGCAGCCAGGATTCAAACTGGCACCCAAACGGGATGTTGACACCACACGTGGATGCTTAATCTACTACGTCACAGCACTGGCCCCAATTCATGTATACCTTTTCTGGTATGAAGCACAGGCTCAATTCTTAGAAGCTTAAGGGAGTGTGGTTCTCAACCAGATGTGACTTTGGCCCCCTAGGACATTTAGCAATGTCTGGAGACATTTCTGATGGGGTAGGGGAGCCACTGGCATTTGGTAAAAACAAGGGATGATACCAAATATCCTACATTGCACGGGACACTTCTGCAACAAATAATTATCTGGCCCAAACGTGAACAGAGCTGAGGTTGAGAAACTCTAGCTTGTAGAAACCAAATCTCCAATTATTTAAAAAACCAAGGGGCCAGTGCTGTGGCATAGCAGGTAAAAGCACCACCTGCTGTGCCGGCATCCCATATAGGCAGCAGTTCAAGTCCCAGCTGCTCCACTTCTGATCCAGCTCTCTGCTATGGCCTGGGAAAGTAGTAGAAGATGGCCCAAGTCCTTGGGCCCCTGTGCCCGCATGGGAGACCCAGAGGAAGCTCCTGGCTCCTGGCTTGGGATCAGTATAGCTCTAGCCTCTGTAACCATCTGAGTGAACCAGCAGATGGAAGATTCTCTCATTCTCTTTTTCTCTCTTTCTCTCTGCCCCCCCACCTCTCTGTAACTCTGCCTTTCAACTAAAGCTTAAAAAAAAAAAGAAAAGAAAAGAAAAAAAAAAAGAAAAATCAAGTGCCTACAGTTGTACTACACTATAAATGTTTAACAACTCAGTAAAGAACAGAAAAATGAAGAGACTCTACCTTGTTACTAGGCAGGTTCAGCATTTCAGGGCTGGGGAAATCCTGCTCTATGCTTCCAGCGATGTTCTGCACTGCTAGCAGCTGTCGGTCAATCTCCTGCAGCTTAGAGGTGAGATGTTCCAGGCGGCAAGCGGCGGGGCCTGGAGCAGGGCGAGGTGCAGAGACGTCCTGCAGGAGTCTCCCCAGCAGATAATCTTCCGTAGAGTCTGACTCCGTGCTCTGTTCTTTGAATTGGAACTCTGGTTTGGGCAGATCTAAATGTCAACAGAAGATCACAAATGATTGAGGGGATAGGCACTAGCACTGCTTGGGGTGCCCACATCCCATATCGGAGAGCCTGGGGTTGAATCCAGCCTCTATTTCCAATTTCATCTTTCTGTTAATGCACACTTTGGGAAGCAGCTGATAGCTCCAGTAAATGGGTCCCTGTCATCCACACAGCAGATCAAGATTAAAGTTCCTGTCTCCCAGGTTTCCTCCTGGCCCAGCCTGGGCTGCTATGGACATTTGAAGAGTGAACCACTGTTTCTCTCTCTGACTCTTCCTTTCAAATAAAATTACATGGGGCTGGTGCTGTGGCGTAGTAGATAAAGCCACCGCCTGCAGTGCCAGCATCCCATACGGGCACCGGTTCAAGTCCCGGCTGCTTCACTTCCAATCCAGCTCTCTGCTGTGGCCTGGAAAAGCAGTGGAAGATGGCCCAAGTGCTTGGGCCCCTGTACCTGTATGGGAGACCAGAAAGAAGCTCCTGGCTCCTGGCTTCAGATCAGCATAGCTTCGGCCATTGCAGCCAATTGGGGAGTGAACCAGCAGATGAAGACCTTTCTCTCTCTCTGCCTCTCCTCTCTCTTTGTAACTCTTTCAAGTAAATAAGTAAATCTTTAAAAAAATAAAATACATAAAAAATTTTTAAACCCAAAAATGCAATACGGTTCCTTTTCTGCCCCTAAGCCCTTCAGAGCATCTCCAATGCCTTTACCTTAAAGTCCAAATGCCTTAGCATGACAAAAAAGGCACAGGCACACATAATCTTTCCAGTCTTCCACTCCAGCTTCACCTTGTGCCACTTCATTTAGCAAACACTTTATCTGACTCCAAACATACTCAACTTTAATTTTCTCAAATTCAGTAGACTCCATCAAATCTGAGTCATCACACAATCTCTTCTCTCAGTCCAAATGCCCTTTCTCTCTCTAAATCATACTTGCCTTTAAGGTTTCACCTAGGTATCTGTCCCATTTCAACTTTCCAAAGTTGGCTGGTATAAAGGGAAACCAATGAGATACTTCAGTAGCCACAGATACTTGGTTAGATGTACATTTTAACAATCCTATCAGACTGAATCCCACAGACACACAAGAGAAAATCAGGTAAAGTTAATTTATTTGTTAAAAAAAAAAAAAAAGCCCAAAAGCAATTCACTGACAGAGGCAGCATGGAAATTCAAGTATATCAATTTAAGTCTAAAAGCCAAGTCTTCCACTTTACTACACATTTTTCCAGCCTGAAAGACCACTGGCTCATTTCCCTCCACCACTGTGGACTCTGGCAGCCCCAGAACAGGTCGGAGAAAATCAAAGTTTCAAAACCTGAAACACTGCACCTAGGAGTCAGAGTTATAGTGCAGCAGGTTAAGCTGCTGCCTATAATGCCAGCATCCTATATAAGCACCAATTTGGAGTCCCAGCTGCTCCACTTCCAATTCAGCTCCCTGATATGCCCCTGGAAATGCAGTAAACCATGGCTTAAGGACTTAGGCTCCTGCCAGCCAGGCTGGAGACCCATATGAAGCACCAGGCTCCTGGCTTTGGCTTGGCCCACTCCTAGCCATAGCAGCCATTTAGGGAGTGAACCAGCAGATGTTAAGATGTCTCTCCTCTACCTCCCTTCTCTGTTAACTCTGCCTTTCAAATAAAATACATAAAACTTGGGGGCTAGTGCTTTGGCACAGCATGGTAAGCCACTGTATGCAGTGCCAGTATCCCTTATGGGCACTGGTTCAAGTGCTGGCTGCTCCACTTCCAATCCAGCTCCCTACTAATGCAAATGGGAAAGCAACGAAAGATAGCACACATCCTTGGGCCCCTGTACCCTTGTGGGAGACCTGGAGGAAGCTCCAGACTCCTGGCTTCAGCCTGGCCCAGTCCTGGCTATTGCAGCCATCTGGGGCATGAACCAGTGGATGGAAGAACTCTCTTTCTCCTCTCTCTCTAACTTTTCCAATAAATAAATCTTTAAAAATAAACATAAATAAATCTTCAAAAACAAACCAAACCAAACCTTGGCATGTGGTTTGTAATACATGTGCTCGAATACGTCCCAAGTTAGGAGCTCCCCCCACCCATTTCTTCCTTGCTCCTCCTATCTCCTGAGTATCCGTCGGCTACTGGCAAGGACCAGGCATTACCAGATTCTGTACCAAGAATCTCACAATCACAAAGCAGGCTTCACGCTGCCCAACAGCTGTGGAACCCAGTAAAGACATCAGTTCTTTGTTGCAGTAAGTCTGACTACATGCTGGATTAATTACTACAGGGTATAGTAACTTAGGGTCGGTGAGAAGTATTCTTACTAAATCTTAGAAAAATTTATCACAATGCAACCTAATTTATTATAACACTGAATATTTTACTGGAAAAGCATTGCTGGTTACCATACCTGTTTATTTTCAACGTGCCAATTTAGAGTTTTCTTTGTAAATATGAGAATTCCCATTTTAGAAAATGTTTATTTTTACTTTATATGAAAGGCAAAGAGGGATAGACAAAGACAGAGACAGAGATTTTCCACGCACTGGTTCACTCCCAAATTGCCCCTAACAGTCAGAGCTGAGCCAGGCCAAAGCCAGGAGCCCAGAACTCAGTATAGGACTTCCATATGTGAGACAGGGACTTAACTACTTAAACTTAATCTGCTGCCTCCCAGGGTCTGCATCAGCAGGAATTTGCATCAGAAACAAAGGAGCTGAGACTCAAATCCAGGCACTGCACTACGGATGCAGATGTCTCAAATGGCACCCTAAGCACTGTGCAAAAACACTGGCTCTGGAGTTCCTTGTTAACATCAAGACACCAATGAACTCTTACAGAACACGTGAGAAAAAAAAATATGCAGACATAGATCTGTGGCCTCCTTACAAAACATCCATGAGTACAAGCTTTGCAGTTATTTCTATCCTGTATTACCTGCCCACTCTCCTTGGCAAAGGACTAGCCTTTCTCTCATTTCTTTTACAGTGGTCAGTACTTATCTCTTTTTATTTTCTAAAGATTGATTTCTATACGTGAAAGGCAGAGTGATAGAAACAGACGGAGGGGAAGATAAAGGGGAGGGAAATAGAAAGTGCGCAACCCTCCCTCAGCTGGTGAAGCCCAAAGCGCCATCTGGGTCTACAGCACAGGTGGCAGGGGCCAAGACACTTCAGCCATCCTCTTTGGCCCTCCTAGGCACATCAGCGGGGAGCCAGATTGGAAGCAGAACAGCCAAAACTTGAACTAGCACTCTGATCCTGGCATTGCTGGTGGCAGCTTGGCTCACCATGACACAACGCTGACCAGTGCTTATTTATAATATGATAGTAATTCAGGGGACAGGGAGGGTTATCTTGGCCATTCACCTCTATCCTGCAGCCTGACTGGTGGCACAGGTGAGCAAACTTCAGGCTTCTCCACTTCTGAAATGTCTGCTCTCCAACCTTTTCCTTCCAGACAGGCTAGAGTCCCTTTAGCAGGTTTAGGTAAATCCACAGCAGAACTGGCACAGTCTATCAAGAATATGAAAGGCATAAAAAGATTCTAAATAAGGTAATTAGAAGATTAACAGAACATTGATCATCGTGAACATAAACATCCAAAATGACAGTGGGAATACAGATGCAAGCAGAGTAACAATGCTGTATTAAAGAATTTTTCAAAAGCTACTTATTTAAAACGGAGGAAAAAAATTATTACCTTGACTGTTAAACTTGTGTGGGGGAACAGAATTAGTAACTGAAGCAGCAAGATAATGTAACTCTGCAGATGATGGGGCTTCCCTGTGGTCGCTCTGCGCTCTGCTACCACTGTCAGGGGGAGACTCTTCCACAACAGGTGATTCCTGGAGATCATCAGCTTGAATGTCAATCACCTTTATGTAAGAGTGGCCAGTCTGAGTCAAGACACGTAGTAATAAAAAAAAAAAAAAGATTACATTCCTTTTCTTCCACATGGCTACTCCACAAAATAAGGTTTAATTCTTCATTCTTATTAATAACAAGGTAAGAAAAGCTTGTATGTGGCCTAACTTAGTGAAAGCTATGGAAGTACATTATTAGTCTTAGTTTCCTAAATTTTGGGAACATAATAGTGCTTTGACCTTTCCTACAAAGCTACATATATAACATGTTTTTAGCCTCATTTCACCTATTCAGTCGAATGATGTCAGGATGATCACTACACATTTTAGCATAAAACTAGACTGATTTCTGAATAAAACACAAACCAAACTCGTTACCGTATGAAGTGCTGAAGGTGACAAAGCTGTCTCTGGTATTTCTGTGGAACGTCTGAGGTTTAGACATACATCTGGAACCAACTGCTGAGGAACTTTCGAAGGCTGATGTTCTAGAAATTAAAGAAACAAAAATAAAGAATGTAAAATATGTCTGTAAATAGCTCAAAATAATTAACTACACCAAATTAACATCAAACTGTGTAAAATATATTTCTGGGAAATCTAAGTAGAAGCTTCATATTTACAAATAAAGCAAATTCTATTCTATTCTAAGGGCAATTTATTCTCTAGAGTACTTCATAATTCAACATAGTCTGTTGCTTTTCTCATTTTTGTTTTTTTATCCATGGTTTCTGGCTCATAACTTTCTTCCCCAAGGTGGGTCACAGGAACTTTTTTCTTCCCTGCCTCTCTCTGATCTACACCCTCTGATAGATAAGACCCTCTTACTTCAAATTAGATCATGTCCCATACTCTGGAAAAACAAACACTACACAAAGGGTCCAGGAGGTGGCTGAAACAGACACGCCTTGCTGGTTTTCCCCGCCTAGTCTATCAGCATCATGCTTATGCAACGAAGTCTCCATATAAAACTCAGTAGGACAGGGGCTGGTGGTACGGCGCCACCTGTGATGCTGCCCATTAGAGTCCAAGAGTCCAAGCTGATCTGCTTCCAATCCAGCTCCCTACTGATGCACCCAGGACAGCAGTGGAAGATGGCCTACGTACATGGGAGACCCAGATGGAGTTCCCAGCTCCTGGAGTCAGCCTATCCCAGCCCCAGCCATTGTGGCCAGCTGGGGAATAAACCAGTGAATGGAAGATCTCTCTCTGTCTCTCTCCCTGTCACTCTGCCTTTCAAATAAATCTTTAAAACCAAACCAAACCAAACGGACAGGGTTCCAAGAGCTGACACGCGGCAGCTCCTGCAGCACAGCACCTAGAGAGGCATGGAACTCTGCTTTCCTTCCCTCCTACTTGCCCTCTGCAGCTCTTCATTCGTACCCTTTGAAATATCCTTTACAATAAACTGGTAAGCCTATGCTATGTGTTTCACCTGAGGTTTGCGACTGGCATCTGAAGTAGGGGGCATTCTTGGGGCCCAACCCCTCAATCTGTGGGATCTGACCCTATTTCCAAATAGTATGAAAACTGAATTCGATCAGCATTCTCCAGCTGCTGTCCAATGATGCAAAATTGGTGGTCTGATATGTGGAAGACACCTCACATGTCTATCAGGTGTCAGAAGTGATCTGTGTTGTCAGAGTACAGGAGGAGAGGTGATTTTATTTTCTTACTTATCACACTTAGGTGAATGACTCACCAGAATAAATTACCCAATAACATCAAAAAATACTGTAATTTCCTGTTTCCATGATAGATACACTGAATCATGTCTTTCTACTTTTCCCACTAAACCCAGATCTTAAGAAATTAACATATTACCAATTGTTTAAAATTTTAAGTTTCCCATTTGCTGGGGTAACAGCTTTACTGAGTGAGTTATAATTCATACTCTTCAAAAGGGTACTCTCAGGCATTTGGAACAGTTAAGAAGCCAGCTGCACCCATATTAAACTGCCCAGCTCTGAGTCACGGTTCTGTCCCAATGCCAGCTTCCAGCTAATGCATACCTTGTAAGTCGGCATCTGATGGTTCAAATGGTTGGGTCCCCGCCACCCTGTATTGGGTTCCTACGTCCTAGCTTTGGCCTGGGCTAGCTCCAGCAGCTGCAGGCGTTTGGGGAGTGAACCAGTGAATTAAAGGTCTATCTCTTTCAAATTAAAAAAAACTTTTTAAAAAATATTCAGGGGCCGGTGTTGTGGTGTAAAGCTGCCACCTGCAGGGCCAGCATCCCGTATGAGCGCTGGCTGAAGACCCAGCTGCTCTACTTCTGATGCAGCTCCCTGCTAATGTGCCTGGAAAAGCAATGGAAGATGGCCCAAGTGCTTGGGCCTCTGCACACATATCAGGGACCACGATGAAGCTCCTGGCTCCTGGCTTTGGCTTGGCCCAGGCCCCGCTGTTGTGGCCATTTGGGGATGAACCAGCAGATGGAAGATCTATCTCTCTGCCTCTCTTTCTCTCTGTAATTCTGCCTTTCAAATAAATAATTAAAAAAAAAAAAAAACAGAAATATTCAGTGGTTTTTAGAATATTCAGAGTCTATAGCTGAATTCTGCTTTTTAAAGTTCAACTATTTCGGCCGGCACCGCGGCTCACTAGGCTAATCCTCCGCCTAGCGGCGCCGGCACACTGGGTTCTAGTCCCGGTCGAGGCGCCGGATTCTGTCCTGGTTGCCCCTCTTCCAGGCCAGCTCTCTGCTGTGGCCAGAGAGTGCAGTGGAGGATGGCCCAGGTGCTTGGGCCCTGCACCCCATGGGAGACCAGGAAAAGCACCTGGCTCCTGGCTCCTGCCATCGGATCAGCGCGGTGCACCGGCCGCAGCGCGCCGGCTGCGGCGGCCATTGGAGGGTGAACCAACGGCAAAGGAAGACCTTTCTCTGTCTCTCTCTCTCACTGTCCACTCTGCCTGTCAAAAAAAAATAAAAAAATAAAAATAAAAAATAAAAATAAAGTTCAACTATTTCACAAAAGGGGGCAGGTATTTAGCACAGTGGTTAAAACGCAAGTCTGTGTCCCACATTTTACAGTGCTTTCATGCCAAGGTCCAACTTCTGACCCGTTTCCTGCTAAGGTAGATTTCTCATGGGTGATGGTGACTCTTAACATGGCATTCTGCACACATAATATTTACAAGTCACTGTTCTCAGAAAAAAAAAGAAACAAATCATACCTGGAGAGGAAGAAATGATTTGTTGATTTTTTCCACATTCAGAAACAGCTAGTTGAGAAGTAGCTTCCTTGTCTTGTAATAAATTAGGAACTTTGAGGCCATAAGAAAAAACACAGGAAGAATTTTGAAAACACAAGGAATATAAAATATATGAATACAGATAATCATATGATTTGCACAAATGGTGGCAGAACTGTGGACTGACAACAATTTGATTTTAAAATAAAATAAAATCAGATGTTCCTTCTACTTACATGCTGGGCCTTTTACCTGAATGAGTAACAAACACCTACTACCAAGCAGCTGGCCAGCTTTAGGAGACAAGCCAGCACTAAGGCAAAGACCCTCCAAGGCTTGCTCAAAGACATGCCCAGATAAAAACACTTGCATGTTTTATTCATTTACACTAAAAACATCTTACACATGTTCAACCTCATTCAGAAAAAAAGAAAACACAAATTAAAATAATACTTTTTGACCTACCAGATTGGCAAAGTAAAAAAAAAAAAAAAAAAAAAAAAAAAAACCTAAATCAATGACAAACAAAGGCTCTTAGGCAAGAAGATATTTCCCAAAGAATTATTTATAGGAGAAAAAACTGGAAACTGCTGAATGCAGTTTAATACAAGGGTGCTTCAAAATGTCCACAAAAAATGGAACAAAAAAGATAAGTTTATCTTTGTGCCAAAAAAATTTGAAATCCAAGAATCAAAAAGTTCTTTGGAAATGCACACTATGAAAAAACTATGCATGGATTTCAAAAATTTTTAGCAAGAAAATAAACTTATCTTTTCATTACATTTTTTCCAAACTTTTTGAGGTATCCTTTTACTTTATGACACAGCTGAAAAAAAGGAATATGCTTACAAAGTTCTTTTTTGATGACACAGGGAAATACTCAATGTAAGGAGAAACCAAAGTGAAATGAGAAGAGTACAAAATAAAAGCACTTCCTGTTACTCAAACTTAATCCACTCCTAGAACTGTGCTGGAAAGTTTTCAAGCAGCGAGACATTATTACATTATTTCAATGGGGAACAAAGGTGTCCCAGAGCATCTAATTTTCCCAGATATCTTTACATAACTCTAAACACCTAAATAACAACATATCAAGGAAACCTACATACTGTACAGCATTTTAAACATCACTTCTTCAATAACATCCAGTTAATTCACTAGTAATATGCAATAACAGTGAACATACCACATACAAATCACCTTCAACACTGCAGCAAGTTTGCATGATGTTGTAAGTATACTAACATGAAGTAACTCAAGGAAGTTCCAAAGTTTGTGGAAAATTGAATTAAATTGAAGTTTATTTTGGTGCAAAACCATGTGTATCCATTTATATGGGTATGTTAAAGAGTAACATATACTCTAGGAGCTGGCACTGTGGCACAACAGGGTAACCCATGGCCTGTCATGCCAGCATCCCATATGAGATGGGATGTTCGATCCTAGCTGCTCCACTTCTGATCCAAGCCCCTGGAATGTACCTGGGAAAGCAGCAGAAGATGGCCCAAATGCATGGGACCTTGCCACCAATGTGGGAGACTCAGAAGGAATGCCAGGCTCCCAGCTTCTGCCTGGACTAGCCCCTGCTGTTGCAGTCATTTGGGCAATGAACCAGCAGTAGATGGAAGATCTCTGTCTCTCCCTCTCTCTGTGACTCTTTTTTTTTTTTCCTCTTTCACTTTTTTTTTTAAAGCTTTTACTTAATAAATGTAAATTTCATAGGTACAGTTTTTGGTCTCTGTTACACTTTCAAATAAATAAACTGAATATTAAAGAGAGAAAGAAATTATAAAGGAGAATGTTCAAAGGACCTGGACAAAAACAAACATGGGGACTTACGTGGGTTAGATTCTCAGGAGAAAACTACAGAAGAGAGCAATACCTAGACAATGAGGGTTCAGATAGTAAAGGAGGAACTTATGGTATATATTTTATCAAACTGTCATTGGCTGGGGACAGTGCTGTGGTGCAGTGGACGAAGCCACCACTGCAACACTGGCATCCCTTATCGGTGCCAGATGGGCACTGGTTCCCAGCTGCTCCAATTCCAGTTCAGCTTCCTGCTACCACACCTGGGAAAGCAGTGGAAGATGGCCCAGTCCTTAGGTCCCTGCACTCACATGGGAGACTCAGATTAAGTTCCTGGCTTCCGCCTGGCCCAGCGTCGGCTGTTGCGGCCATTTGGGGAGTGAACCAGAGGATGGAAGATCTCTCTCTCTCCCTCCCTCTCTGTAACTATACTTTTCAAATAAAATTTTTTAAAGACCTATTTATTTATTTGAGCAGGAGAGTTACAGACAGAGAGATGGAAAGACAGAGAGGTCTTCCATCCACTGGTTCACTCTCCACAAGGTCACAGAGGCCAGAATAGGGCTAATCTGAAGCCAGGAGCCAGAAGCTTCTTCTGGGTCTCCCACTTGGGTTCAGGGGCTTAAGCATTTGGGTCATCTTATCCTGCTTTTGCAGGCCAGAGCTGGACCTGAGGGGAGCTGGATTGGAAGAGGAGCAGTCAAGACATGAATCTGTGCCCAGATGGGATGCCGGCACCACAGGCAGAGAGTGGCTTAACCTACTATACCATAGTGCTAGCCCCTCAAGTAAATAAATCTTAAACAAAAAGTCCTAGCTATGCTGCTTTCAATCCAACTTCCTGCTAATGTGCCTGAGAAGGCAGATGTTCACCCAAGTGCTTGGGTCTCTGCCACCACATAAGAGATGAAGATGGAGTTTCTGGCTACTGGCTTCAGCATGGCCCAACCCTGGCTATTGCAGGCATTCGGGAAGCAAACTAGCACACACTCTCTGTGTCTCTCCCTCTTTCTGACACTCTGCCTTTCAATACATCTTTTTAAAAATGTTATTGCCAGGAATGGCGCTATGGCACAGCAGGGTAACAACCTGGCCTGAAGTGTCGGCATCCCATACGGACGCAGGTTTGAGATCTGGCTTCTCCATTTCTGATCCAGCTCTCTACTACGGCCTCAGAAGGCAGTAAAAGACGGCCCAAGTTCTTGGGCCCCTGCATCTGCATGGGAGACCTGGAAGAAGCTCCTGGCTCCTGGCTTCGGATTGGCGCAGCTCCAGCCGTTGCGGCCAATTGGGGAGTGAACCATAGGATGGAAGACCTCTCTCTCTTCTCTCTCTCTCTCTCTTTCTGTGTAACTGTGACTTTCAAATAAATAAGTAAATCTCTAAAAAAAAAAATGTTATTGCCAGGGCCAGCGCTGTGGTGCAGCGGGTTAACGCCCTGGCCTGAAGCGCCGGCATCCAATATAGGCGCCAGTTCGAGACCCAGCTGCTCCACTTCTGATCCAGCTGGCCTGGGAGAGCAGTGGAGGATGGCCCGGGTCCTTGGGCCCCTGCACCCGCATGGAAGACCCAGAGGAAGCTCCTGGCTCCTGGCTTCAGATCAACACAGCTCTTGCTGTTGCAGCCAGCTGGGGAGTGAACCATTGGATGGAATACCTCTCTCTCTCTCTCTGCCTCTCCTCTGTGTAACTCTTTCAAATAAATAAATAAATCTTAAAAAAAAAAAGTTATTGCCAAAGGGTATGGTTACAGCTAATCCAGTTAATCTTCATCTTCTTCATAGTCTGTTATATCATCCAAATTTTCAATAATGAATATAAATTATTTTTAAAATAATATCAATAGTGGCTGGCGCCGTGGCTCAATAGGCTAATCCTCCGCCTAGCGGTGCTGGCACACCGGGTTCTAGTCCCGGTCGGGGCGCCGGATTCTGTCCTGGTTGCCCCTCTTCCAGGCCAGTGCTCTGCTGTGGCCAGGGAGTGCAGTGGAGGATGGCCCAGGTGCTTGGGCCCTGCACCCACATGGGAGACCAGGACAAGCACCTGGCTCCTGCCATCGGATCAGCGCGATGCGCTGGCCGCGGTGGCCATTGGAGGGTGAACCAACGGCAAAGGAAGACCTTTCTCTCTCTGTCTCTCTCTCTCCCTGTCCACTCTGCCTGTCAAAAATAAAAAAAAAAAAATTAAAAAAAAATCAATAGTCTTTTACAATAAGATAATATTAGAGTTAAAAAACAGACACAATTCTGTACAGTTAAACCATTTGCTAAAAGTCTGAAGAAAAAAAAAGATAACTATGAAATAACCAGCAAAGCACTATTCAAGATCCTACTTATAACGGTTACTTGAATGAGGAACCTGTCAGGCAACATTCCAGATGCTGGATCCTCCAACACTTCCTATCTGTTCTCCTTTCGGTCATAGGACTTGCTCCTCCCATCCTGCACCTGTTATATTCCTCTTCCAGCTCCATCTTGACTAGCCCCAGCTCCAGGCCTCTCAACCTTACACAAGGAATTCCAGTCAACATAATTGAATGGCATAAAATACCTGATTCAAAGCATTATTTCTACTGACCTAGGTTGCTATTCATGTCTGTTTTGAATAAATATCTTTACTACCTTTTACTTACGCTATCATAAATTCAGTTTGTACAGTATATACCTGGGTTGGGCAGAAGAACCTGTGACAAATGATTAAAAGTTCCTTTTAAGTCACTGCCTTAAAGACAAAGACTAGATCTATTAAATATGTCACAATATATGGGTTTTTCAAAAGGGAGCACTTTACCTGGGTCTGTATTTGTACTTGCATCGTGACTTCCTATAGCTTTCTTTCTTACAGAAGCCATGAAATGCAGTCCAGCTGAAGTAGTAACATCATCTTGCAGCATTTCTTAAATACAACAAAACATTAGAAGAGATCACTGAGAAGCCAACAGACCAGAAGCACAGTACCTAACTCAAGAGAGGCGAGGCAGGGCCGGCACTGTGGCACAGCAGGTTAAAGCCCTGGCATCCCATATGGACACCAGTTTGTGTTCTGGCTGCTCCACTTCTGATCCAGCTCCCCGCTGATGTGCCTGGGAAAGCAACAGAGGATGGCCCAAGTGCTTGGGCCCCTGCATCCATATGGGAGACCCAGAAGCTCCTGGCTAATGGCTTCAGTTTGGCTCCAGCCGTTGGGGCCATTTGGGGAGTGAACCAGCAGAGGGAAGACCTCTCTCGGTAACTCTTTCAAATAAATAAAAATAAATCTTAAAAAGAAAAAACTTAAGTAGTGGTTCAGATTGGGCCTGCAGGTCACAGGCTGTCACCACTGATTTGAAACACACACAGGACGGACACTTGGCCTAGCGGTTAAGATGTCCACATCCCATATGGGAGACCTGGGTTAGATTCCAGGCCCCAACTCCCACCAATTCCAACTTCTCACCAATGCAGACCCTGGAGGCAAAGGTGACCGCCCATATAGCTGAGTCCTTGTCACAGCATGGAACACCTGGACTGTGTTCCACACTCCTGGCTCCAGCCACAGTGACTGTTAGCATTTGAGGAGGGAATCAGAAAATGGGGACTTTCTCTCCATGTTTGTGTGTATTTCTCTGACTCTCAAAATAAATATATAAATAAAACTTAACAACAACAAAACATAAACACACATACCCCCCATATCTTGTCAAAGATAATATGAAATTCATACTGAATATAGTTCTAGAAGCTGACTTCTACCTCTTAACTTAGCTATTACAATATTCATGCATATACATACCAAAAGGAATGTCAAACTCTTCCAAAGGCTGGGGAGCAAGATGTTCCTGTGGTTCCTAAATGAATAAACTATGATTAACTAAAGACATCTATTATTTTTGAAAAAAAAAAAAAAAAAAAAAAAACCATTTGCTAGGAAGATTGTTGAATCCTTAACTACAGGTTCAGTTTCTATTTTTCTGAGCATAATTATTTGTCCTATCAAATTTTTTTATCAAAAAATAACTTTATAAGAGTAGACAAAATTCAGAAGTCCAGCAATAAAAAGGAGTATTAACAATTTAGTGTGAAGTTATTAAGTTATGTGCAATTCTCCATTGCAGAGTCTCTTCAATGCTCAAATAGTTACTGCACCTCATTAAAATTTTTCACGGAGTCAACAAATATTTTAGGGGTAGGTGGTACAATGGTGCAGCAGGTTAAACCACCACTTTTTTTTTTTCACTTTCACAGGTAGAGTTACAGACAGTGAGAGAGAGAGGGAGGGAGGGAGGGGGAGAGGGAGAGAGAGGGAGAGGGAGAGGGAGAGAGGGAGAGAGGGAGAGAGGGAGAGAGGGAGAGAGGGAGAGAGAAAGGTCTTCCTTGCGTTGGTTCACTCCCAAAATGGCCACTACGGCCGGAGCTACGCTGATCCAAAGCCAGGAGCTAAGTGCTTCCTCCTGGTCTCCCATGCGGGTGCAGGGGCCCAAGCACCTGGGCCATCCTCCACTGCCTTCCCGGTCACAGCAGAGAGCTGGACCAGAAGAGGAGCAACCAGGACAAGAACCTGGTGCCCTTATGGGATGCTGGCACCGTAGGTGGAGGATTAACCAAGTGAGCCACGGCGCCAGCCCCAAGCCACCACTTTTAGCACTTGCATCCCATTTGAGTACTGGATTCAGTGTTAGCTATTTTGGCTTCTGATGCATCTCCCTGGTAATGCACTTGGGAAGGTAGCAGAAGATGGCCCAACCTCCTGGGCTCTTGACACCCACATGTGAGATCAGCATAGAGTTCCAGGCTCCTAACTTTGGCCTGCCTGGCCTCAGCTGCTGCAACCTTTTGGGGAATGAACCAGCAGATGATGATCTCTGTCTCTGGCTCTCTCATTCTAGTTCTGCATCACTCTGACTTTCAAATAACAATAAATAAATACTTAAAGACAACAACGAATATTTTTACTATGTGCCTCCACACATGCTCTTGAGCCATAACTTTTAAAAAATCTGTGTAAACAAAAGTGTACTTTTGTTTAATCTGTTATCACAAAAACAGCTCAACCCAAATTTAGCAGAACACTTAAAAATTTTGATTTAAAATACAGGTTACATAACACAGGTTTCGCAAATCTATGCTTCGGGAATCCTAGAAGCACCTCAGAGATAGGTGAAACTGTAACAGAAGCCCAAATAACATACTACATGCATTACAGTGTTACAGGAAAAAAGCAAAATGATTTAAAATAGAGAAAAGCCACACAGGCAGGGTCTAAACTGCAGTTTTGGACTTGCCATCAAGATGTTTTAAATAACCCTATGCACCTGATGTGGTGGGGAGGGAAGCAGCAGGAACTTATGTATTGAGTGACATACGGGCCAGCGCTGTGGCATAGCAGGTAAAGCCACCGCCTGCAGTGCTGGCATTCCATGTGGGTGCTGGTTTGAGTCCTGGCTGCTCCACTTCTGATCCATCTCTCTGCTCTGGCCTGGGAGAGCAGAAGAAGATGGCCCAAGTCCTTGGGCTCCTGCACCCACATGGGAGAACTGGAGGAAGCTCCTGGCTCCTGGGTTCGGATCGGCGCATCTCTGGCCATTCAGTCAACTGAGGAGTGACCAGCGGATGGAAGCCCCCCACCCCTGCCTCTCCTCTTTCTGTGTAATTCTGACTTTCAAATAAATAAATCTTTTTTTTTTTTTAAAAGCGACATAAAGATTATCCTACTCACTTTTGAGGCTTCCAGCAATCAGACTAAATAAACCACAAACACACACCAAACTGTGTATATAAAAATCAGGGAAGAATCTATAGTTGTTCTATACCTTGGGTTTCATAACAACTTCGGGATCATCACTATTAATGATAGAATCCTCTGGCCGGAAAGTGACACCAGATTTTCTTTTTAATTTCTCAGAACTTTTTGCTTGCAGCTCTTTCACAGCTCGACGTCTCTGCCTATTAAAAACAGTAGCACAGCACAGAGCATACTTTCATTACTGATATAGGGTTATCAGTTTTGCATCTGTATCACCCTAAACAGGAAAACAGTTATCAATAATGTATTATTTTCAGTATCATTTAATTAAATGAGCAAAATTTTCTGCTGGAAAACAGACAAATATAAGCAAAGAAAGAAAATTAAAGAAATGTAAGGGCCGGCGCCGTGGCTCACTAGGCTAATCCTCCGCCTAGCGGCGCCGGCACACCGGGTTCTAGTCCCGGTTGGGGCGCCAGATTCTGTCCTGGTTGCCCCTCTTCCAGGCCAGCTCTCTGCTGTGGCCAGGGAGTACAGTGGAGGATGGCCCAGGTGCTTGGGCCCTGCACCCCATGGGAGACCAGGAAAAGCACCTGGCTCCTGGCTCCTGCCATCGGATCAGCGCGGTGCGCCGGCCATTGGAGGGTGAACCAACGGCAAAGGAAGACCTTTCTCTCTGTCTCTCTCTCTCTCTCACTGTCCACTCTGCCTGTCAAAAAAAAAAAAAAAAAAAAAAAAAGAAATGTAAAATTATTTTAACATCCACTACTACTGAACTGACGGTTCTATGTCAGTAATGGGAATATAGGCACAGGTTATTCTTTTTATTTTGTTGCCTATTTTGGAACTATTATGTAGTTTTCCAACTCTTTTCACTGGCTGATGCTACATACTCTACCAGACACCTCCATTTGCCTATCTGAAGGTGTGAAGCACACTTGGTCACCTCAGTGAACTTTTAGCAGAGGGGAAAGAGGTACACAAACAGTAAGGGGAAGACGTAAACAGGGAATATTTGGAAAAGAATGGAAGGAATGAGCAACTTCTGGAAAGAGAATCATTTCTGGTGATAATTTTAGTGTGGTAATTGTGTAATTTTAAATTTATTTTCTAGATTCAGTAATAATCTACCAATCTATTTTTTTTTTAAATTTTTTTTTTTTTTTTTGACAGACAGAGTGGACAGTGAGAGAGAGAGACAGAGAGAAAGGTCTTCCTTTGCCGTTGGTTCACCCTCCAATGGCCGCCACGCTGCAGCCAGCACACCGTGCTGATCCGATGGCAGGAGCCAGGTACTTCTCCTGGTCTCCCATGGGGTGCAGGGCCCAAGCACTTGGGCCATCCTCCACTGCACTCCCGGGCCATAGCAGAGAGCTGGCCTGGAAGAGGGGCAACCAGGACAGAATCCGGCGCCCCGACCGGGACTAGAACCCGGTGTGCCGACGCCGCAAGGCGGAGGATTAGCCTAGTGAGCCGCGGCGCTGGCCAAGTCTACCAATCTATGTAAGTCTTGAACATCCAATGTAGGTAAAATACTGTAATAAGTGCTTTTCAGTCTTAAGCTGGAATCAGGAGCCAGGTATCCAATTCTCATACTTTTTTTTTTTTTAACTTTATTTATTTGAAAGTCAGAGTAACAAAGAGAGATAAGGACAGGCAGAGAGAGAGAGGTCCTCCGTCCACTCATTCACGCCCCAGATGGTCACAACGGCTGGAGCTGTGCCAATCCAGAGCCATAGAACTTCTTCTGGGTCTCCCACACAGGTGCAGGGGCCCAACGACTTGGGCCATCTTCTGCTGCTCTCCCAGACCATAGCAGAGAGCTGAATAGGAAGTGGAGCAGCCAAGACTCAAACTGGCGCCCATATGGGATGCTGGCACTGTGGGCAGCGGCCTTACCTGCTACGCCACAGCGCTGGCCCCTAACCCTTATGCTCTGATGTGGGATGCTCATGCCTTAACTGCTAGGCCAAAAACCTGTCACAGCTTTGTTTCTTTACATACACATTCACTTTCCTAAAACAACTTGCATCACTTTCTCAACTGCTTCCTTTAGAAGTCCAGAGAATATGGAACAATGAGTAACAATAGGGCTGGCATTGTAGCAAACCCCCCTACCACACCAGCATCCCATATGGGCTCCAGTTCAAGTCCCAGCTACTCCACTTCTGATCCAGTTCCCTGCTAATGGCCAAGAAAAGCAAAAGAAAATGGTCCAAATACTTGGGCCCCTTCCACCCAGGTAGGAGACAAGGATGAATTCCCAGGTTCCTAGCTTTGGCCTGGCTCAGCCCTGGCAGTTGTCGTCACTTGGGGAGTAAACCAGCAGATCAAAGATCTGTCTCTCCTTCTCTCTCTAATTCTTTCAAATAAATAAATAAATTTTTTTAAAAATATAATTATAATATACTGCTTCAAGTTTTGGACAGTACATGGACTATTACATGATACCAAGTATGCAAAAGACAGTTCTTATCCCGTGGCAGAAACAAATACAGGAGTGCTTCAGCCTATGAACAGTAGAAAATAATTCCTTCAACGACGACAGTATTTGTCTCACAATATAGAAACTGTGCTCATTACAGTAAGTGTTCAAGTGCATGACACTTAACAGGGAAACAATATGAAAATACAGGCTAGGAGGCTAAACGACATGACTCACACCTTTAGGACTATGAGATTGTAAATAATAATGACCTTGCTTTCATGCGGTACTGCCAAATGTCATTTAAAACTTGCCTTTTTTTACTGTCTTTTACTTGTCTTACTTCAGATGATTCAATTTCAGCCTTCAGAAGCTGCAGGTGTGCAGAATCACCTTGTTCAAATAAACTAAGCGTCAGTTTCTTCTGGCTTTTTTTAAAGGCAAGGAGGTTTTCAAGTGGGATAAGTTGCGGCTTCTTACACTATAAGAAACAGCATAATAATAAAAATTAAAAAGCTGTGCCATACATTAAAAAGTAAGAAAAGCATTTCTTTAAATGTTTTTAAATGTGCAAGAGGTAAAACAAATCAAACATTAACAAACTGACTTAGACTGTAAGATGAGCGTCCATATCTTAGGAAGAAGAGATTTTCCAGCACTAACAAATTCCACTAGATCGTCCTTATACAGACATCAAGTCAGAAGTCCCCATCTTCCACATTTTATTCCCAGATTAGACGATCACCCTTCGTGGCCAACACTGTGGTGTAGCAGGTAAAGCCGCAGCCTGCAGTGCTGGCATCCCATACGGGCGCCAGTTCGAGACCCGGCTGCACCAATTCCAATCCAGCTCTCTGCTATGGCCTGAGAAAGCTGCAGAAGAAAGCCCAAGTCCTTGGGTCCCTGCACCTGAGTGGGAAACCAGGAGAAAGCTCCTGGCTCCTGGCTCCTGCCTTCAGAGTGGCCCAGCTCTGGCCATTGCAGCCACTTGGAAGTGAACCAGCAGATGGGAGGCCTCTTTCCCTCCCTCTCTCCTTTAACTGTTTCAAATAAATCTTAAAAAAAAAAAAAAAAAAAAGTCATCCTTCTAGGGCCAGTGTTGTAGTGCAACAGGTGAAGCCTCTGCCTGCAACGCTGGCATTCCATCTGGGTGCCAGTTCATGTCCCAGCTGATCCACTTCCAATCCAGCTCTCTGTTAATGATCTGGGAAAAGTGCTTGGGCCCCTGGGAGGGAGGGAGCTCCTGGCTTCAGCCTGGACCAGCCCCAGCCTTTACAGCCTTCTGGAGAGTGAACAATCAGAAGATCGATCTCTCTCTCTCTCTCTCTCTCTCTCTCTCTCTCTGTGGGTGTGGGTGTGTGTGTGTAACTGATTTTCAAGTAAATAAGTAAATCTTTTTTAAAAATCATACTTTTTACAACTAGACATGAAATGGCATAATATCTGCCATTTCATTTTAAATTATTGGAAAGGGAGGATGCAGAGGCATAAAGACATAGAACACACACACACACACAAAAAGACATAGAACACATGAGCAGGGGCCGGCGCCGCGGCTCACTAGGCTAATCCTCCGCCTAGCGGCGCCGGCACACCGGGTTCTAGTCCCGGTTGGGGTGCCGGATTCTGTCCCGGTTGCCCCTCTTCCAGGCCAGCTCTCTGCTGTGCCATGGGAGTTCAGTGGAGGATGGCCCAGGTGCTTGGGCCCTGCACCCCAGGGGAGACCAGGAAAAGCACCTGGCTCCTGGCTCCTGCCATCGGATCAGCGTGGTGCGCCGGCCATTGGAGGGTGAACCAACGGCAAAGGAAGACCTTTCTCTCTGTCTCTCTCTCTCTCTCACTGTCCACTCTGCCTGTTAAAAAAAAAAAAAAAAAGAACACATGAGCAGTATACTTAAAACTCCTGAAGCAGGGAACTGGGAACTTGGGGGCTCATTAAAAAATTGTTTTTAGAAATTCAGCTCGGGTCCAGCATTATAATGTAACAGGTTAATCCACCTGCAATGCCACCATCCCATATGGACACTGGTTCAAGTCCTGGTTGCCCAATTCTGATCCAGCTCCCTGCTAATGCACCTGGGAAAGCAGCAAAGATGGCCCAAGTGCTTTGGCCCCAGTACCCATATGGGAGACTCAGATGAATTTCCTGGTTCCTGGCTCTTGGTTTCGGTCTGACCCAGCCCTGGCCATTGTGGTCATTTGAGGGGTAAACCAGTGGATGAAAGATCTCTCTCTGTCTCTGTAACTCTGCCATTCAAATAAAACAAATCCTTAAGAGAATTCTTCTCAGGGGGCCAGCTTCGTGGTGCAGGGTAAGCTGCCTGCCTGTGACACTGGAATCCCTCATGGGTGCCAGCTAGAGTCCTCACAGTCCCACTTTAGATTCAGCTCCCTGCTAGTGCACTTGGGAAGGCAGCAGAAGATGGCTCAAGTACTTGGGCCCCTGCCACCCACGTGGGAAACCTGGAAGAAGCTCCTGGCTCCTGGTTCCTGGCTTCAGCCTGGCCCAGCCCTGGCTGCTGGGGCCACTTGGAAGGGTGAGCCAACAGATGGAAGATCTTTCCCCTTCTCCATCACTCTTTAAAATAAATAAATAATCTTAAATTTTCAGAAGATTCTCTTTTTAAGATTTACTTATTTTATTTGAAAGGCTAAGTTACAGAGAGAGAGGCAAAAACAGAGAAAGAGAGAGCTCTTCCATCCATTGGTTCACTCCCCAAATGGCTGCACAGCCAGAACTAGGCTGGCCTAAGGTCAGGAGCCAGGAACTTCTTCTGGGTCTCTCATGTGGGTACAGGGGTACAAGTACTTGGGCCATCCTCCAATGCTCTCCCAGGAGCATGAGCATGGAACTGGATCAGAAGTGGAACAGCTGGGTTTCAAACCAGTGGCCATGTGGCATGCCAGCGTCGCGAGCAGCAGTTTTACTCACTAAACCACAGCACTGGCTCCTGATGATTTACTTACTTGAAAATCAGAGTTACAGAGACAGCGAAAGGGGAGTAGAGACAAGGGGCTTCCATCTGCTGGTTCACTCCCCATCTAGCCAAAACAGCCAGGACTAGGCTGGGCTAAAGCCAGGTGTTGCCTCCAGGTATTCCACATGGGTGCAGGGGCCCAGGCACTCAGGCCATCTTCGGCTGCAGGAACCACATGGGTGCCTGGTGTTGCACGGACAGCTTTACCTGCTACACCACAGTTCCAGCTCATAAATAAATATTTTTTAAAGAATAATTCATTTATTTGAAAGTCAGTTACACAGAGAGAAAAGGAGAGGCACAGAGAGAGAGAGAGAGAGAGAAAGTCTTCCATCTACTGGTTCACTCAACTGGCCGCAATGGCTGGAGCTGTGCCGTTCTGAAGCCAGGAGCCAGGAGATTCCTCCATGTCTCCCATGCAGAGGCAAGGGCCCAAGCATCTGGGCCATCTTCCACTGCCTTTTAGGTCACAGCAGAGAGCTGGATTGGAAGCAGAGCAGCCAGGACTCGATCTGGCGCCCATATGGATGCCAGCACCACAGGCAGCAGTTTCACTTGCTATGCCAAAGCGCTGGCCCCCATAAATAAATATTTAAAAGAAAAAAATTCTTCTTGGTGCCGGCGTTGTGACATAGTGGATAAAGTTGCTGAATGAAACACTGACATCATACATGGGCACTCGCCCAAGTCCCAGCTGCTCCACTTCTGATCCAGCTCCCTGCTAATATACCTGCGAAAGCAGCAAAGGCTGGTTCAAGTGTTTGGGCCCCTGCATGCATGCAGACCTAGATGAAGTTCCTGATTGCTGGCTTCAGCCAGGACCAACCGCGGCTCTAACAGCCAACTGAAAAGTGGATCAGCAGGCCGGCGCCACGGCTCACTAGGCTAATCCTCCGCCTTGCGGCGCCTGCACACCGGGTCCCGGTCAGGGTGCCGGATTCTGTCCCGGTTGCCCCTCTTCCAGGCCAGCTCTCTGCCGTGGCCCGGGAGTGCAGTGGAGGATGGCCCAGGTCCTTGGGCCCTGCACCCCATGGGAGACCAGGAGAAGTACCTGGCTCCTGCCTTTGGATCAGCGCGGTGCGCCGGCCGCGGCAGCCATGGGAGGGTGAACCAGCGGCAAAGGAAGACCTTTTTCTCTGTCTCTCTCTCTCACTGTCCACTCTGCCTGTCAAAAAAAAAAAAAGAGTCGGAAAGTGGATCAGCAGATAGAAGACCTCCCTCTGTTTTCCCTGTCTCTGTAACTCCTCTTTCAAATAAATAAACAAATCTTTTTAAAAAAATTCTCCCAGGGGCCGGCGCTGTGGCGCAGTGGGTTAAAGCCACAGCCTGTAGCTCCTGGCTCCTGGCTTTGGATTAGCTCAGCTCTGAGTGCTGCAGTCATTTGGGGAGTGAACCAGCAGATGGAAGACCTCTCTCTGTAACTGATTTTCAAATAAATAAAATAAATTAAAAAAAAAAAAAACTCCTCAAAAATCTCTATTATTCCATTCCTCTAATCCTTTTTTTTATTATTATTATTTGACAGGTACAGTTATAGACAGTGAGATAGAGACAGAGAAAGGTCTTCCTTCCATTGTTTTATTCCCCAAATGGCCGCTACACCCGGAGCTGCACCGATCCGAAGCCAGGAGCCAGGTGCTTCTTCCAGATCCCCCATGTGGGTGCAGGGACCCAAGCACTTGCGCCATCCTCCACTGTCTCCTGGGCCACAGCAGAGAGCTCGACTGGAAGAGGAGCAACTGGGACTAGAATCTGGCACCCATATGGGATGTAGGCGCTGCAGGCAGAGGATTAACCAAGTGAGCCACGGCGCCAGCCCCTAATCCTTTCTTCTTCTACTCACAATGTGTTCACATAAAAAGGAGGCATGATAAATATTTTTTCCAACTAGCATACTCAAATCTTAAAAAGCATATCAGAGAATGATTAATAAATAAGATATTACCGGGGCCGGCGCTGTGGTGTAGTGGGTAAAGCCGTGGCCTGCTGTGATGGCATTCCATTTGGGCACCAGTTTGAGACCTGGCTCCTCCACTTCCGATCCAGCTCTCTGCTATAGCCTGGGAAAGCAGTGGGAGATGGCCCAAGTCCTTGGACCCCTGCATCTGCATGGGAGACCCAGAAGAAGCTCCTGGCTCCTGGCTTCAGATGGGCACAGCTCCAGCCATTGCGGCCAATTGAGGAGTGAACCAGCAGATGGAAGACCTCCCTCCCTCCCTCCCTCATTCTCTCTCTTTCCTTCTCTGTTTAACTCTTTCAAATAAATAAATAAATCTTCAAAAAAGATAGTACTAATACAGAATTGAAATCTAAACAAATCGAATTTCATTATATCTTTAAAGGGAGGAGGATCATAAAGATACCATTTTGCTTTATGCCCAGTTACTGACAACCGTGGGACTATTTCACAATTTAACCTTTAAGAGATTCAAAGATCCATATCACAACTGCTAGGAACCACAAACAATATGGGCACTGGGTCACTTTCTCTACATATACTCCACACATGCATAGGAGCAGTTAGTCATCTTACTGTACTTAATTCTTCTCTGAGCAGAACAAATAACTATGAGTGAGTCCATAAGAGGCAGGCATTATGGTACAACATGTTAACTGTGGCTTGCAACACCTGCATCCCAGAGCAGAGTGCTGACTTTGAGTCCCAGCTGTTCTACTTCCAACCCTGCTCCCTACTAATGCAACCTGGGAGGCAGCAGAGGAGACAGCTCAAGAGCTGGCAATGCCACCCATTTGGAAGGCCCAGATGGAGTTGCAGGCTCCTGGCTTTGGCCTGACCCTGGCTGTTGTGGGCATTTGGGAAGCAATCCAACAGATGGAAGCTTGCTTGCTCTCTTGCTCATTACCTTTCAAGAAGCTAAAAATAAACACTGTAAAAAAATAGAGTCAACTTTAGTATTGATAGCCCAGCCAAACCTAAAGCCTTTAAAAAACACTATAATTGGGGGCCAGTGCTGTGGCACAATGGGTTAAAGTCCCGGCCTCTAGCACCAGCATCCCTTATGGGCACCAGTTTGAGTCCCAGCTGCTCCTCTTTTGGATCCAGCTCCCTACCAATGGCCTGGGAAAGTAGTAGAAGATGGCCCAAATGCTTAGGCCCCTGCACTCACATGGGGAACCTGGAAGAAGCTCCTGGCTCCTGGCTTTGGATCGGCTCAGCTTCGGCCATTGCAGCCATTTGGGGAGTAAATCAGCGGATGGAAGATCTCACCCCCTCCCTGTCGCTACCTTTCCTTATAACTCTTTCAAATAAATAAAATAAATCTTTTTTCTAAAAAAATTTAAATACATTATAATTATTTTAAACCTGACTTTTATGTTGTTTTCTATGATTGTAAGCATTATTTTTAAAAGAGAAATGTACAAGAGCTTCTTATTGAATAGACAGTATTCAGAGTATGAGAAATGCCCCTGCTTTCGCATCACTGCACAGAAATGCATTACCACAGTTTCTGGAGATAGACAGGAATGAAGTAATGATAGTCCTGAGTGTTTTCTTTCTTCTGCAACAGCCCGGATGGGTACTGCAGGAGCTGTAACTGATGTTCTTGAGGCTGGTGGAACTATCAAAGGAGGTTTAAGTTGCAGGTGTAATAAGGGAAGTCCAAGGGAATTCTGAGGAGGTATCTCCAGGAGCCCAGATTTAATATTAAGTGTTTTTTCTGGATTTGCAAATACTGAAGAGTCCTGTTGAGGTGTCAAGTTTTCTAGGCTGACATCCTGACCCAGGTTCACATGCTTAGGGACCTCTGTAATCACAGTTTCTGCCCATTTCTTCTGCTCAGCAGCTTCTGTTATGGCTTCCATATTGTGCTGGCTTCCATTCACATGAGATACTGCAGTAGTGTGCACTATTTTCTGGGGCAGAGGAGGCTGGGAGGAATCGGAGAATCCCCAAGCCTCTCGTGGTTGGGCCAGAGGCCTGAATGGAACTGGTGGAACTCTTCCTGTATGTAAATAAGGGGGCTTGAACTCTTGCTTAGGCTGAAACTGAAGCAAAGGAAAACCATCACCAGGACTAAAAGATTTTGCAAGTGGGATGAGTCTAGGTGTCTTCTGAAGAGCAGAAGGGGTGGACAAAAGGTACAGGTGAGTATTTTCAGCAGGGGCTAGAGAAAACCCAGTGGGTGGTAAGCTTTCAGATGCTGGAGTCAGTTTTCTCTTCTGGGACTGGCTGCCTAAATGATGTGAAGGAATACTCCCTTGTGGAACATTCTGGAAGAGAAAAAGACATACTGTGTAAGTTTAGAATATAGTACACATTCCTCTTATTTGAAAAATGTTCAATATGTTTTGAAGAGGGTGGGAGGTAATTATGCTAAAAAATTTATTTACTCAAATAACAAAAACCAACAGTGGAACTACTACATTACCTGTAAATTCCCATTGCTTTTTTGATCAGATTGGGTAATTCCTTCTTGGCAGTGTGGGCTGTCCCTGCCAGGCTCTCTGTTGTACTCTCCCATGAACTGTGGCTTAATAAAAATCCTCTCCTTAAGATTTCTACTGTTCTCTTCAACACAATCGCTCCCGTTTGTGGGGTTCAATACTTGGCTTCCCCGGAAATGCAGAGACTGAGACTGCTGTACAAGTTGTTGTATATCTGGTAGGTTAGCAAAGGATGATCCTACTATTTGCATTAAGCTCATGAAGTTGATCTGTTGTAGCTAGAATAAAATAATCAAAGAGTTATGTGAGAAAAATGGAAAGAAACCAAAGGCAACAATCATCTTAGTATTCTATAACAGTCATACCTTTGTCTCATTATCTGTCAGACTCATGAATGCTGAGCAGGAAGCAAAGCCAGGAGAATTTTTTAAAAAATAATACTGAATTTTTGTTTGAGAAGAAGAAAGACAGAAAAAGAGAGAAGAGAGAGACAAACAGAGAGTGAGCTTCTGTCTGCTGGTTCATTCCTCAGATGCCAACAACAGCTGTGCATAAGCTAGGGCTGAAGCTGGGAGTCAGAAACTCAATCCAGGCTTCCAAGGTAAGTGGCAGAAACCCAATCACTTGAGTCATCTCGCCATCTCTTAGGTTCCACATCAGCAGGAAGCCGGATTCAGGAACTGGTTATTGAACCCAGGCCCTCCTATATGGGATGTGGGAATCTTAACCTGACATCTTAACTGGTAGGCCAAACAACTCGCCTGACACTGCTTCTTTTTATAAAAGACAAAAAAAAAAGGTGTACCTTCTTATCAACTGGGAATATGAATATTAACTCATGAATGAACTTGGGACTATTTGTAATCCAGTCTCCATAAACATCCCAGAGAGCAGAGAGGAGGGATCTGATGGAGTGGAACATAATTGAAGAACTCCTAGAAAGGAACACTGAGTGCAGCAGTTAAGGTGCTGCTTGGGATGCCCACATCAGAGTGCCTGGTTTGAGCCCCAGCTCCTCCACTTCTGATCCAGCTTCCTGCTAATGAGCTCCCTGGGAGGCAGCAATGATGGCTCAAATACTTGGGCCCAACATGGGAGACTAGGATTGATTTCTGGGCTTCTGGCTCCAGCCTAGCCCAACTCTGAATATTGTACAGACTGGTGGAATGAACCAGTGGAAAATCTTGCTCTCTCTGGCACTCTTAACACAAAGCGCCAGGAGCCACAAACCCAACTACTAGAGTCGGTACCTGCTGCCTCACAGGATGGCAGTAGCAGGAAACTGGAATGCAGAATGAAGCCAAGACTCCAACCTCAGCACTGATACAGGATGAGGGCTCCTATCAGCTGTGCCAAACATCTACCTCTCTATTTTTAAAACAAGACTGATTCATATAGTATATAAATTTGTCCCTGAAATTGGCAAAGATTTTAAAAATAGGAGATAGTATTGAGATAATATCTGAAGAAGTATGTCCTAGAAGATGCTTACCTAAGACATCTGAAGTATAAAATGCTGTAAATCTCATGTCGACTACAGCTGTGGATATAGCAAGGTGCCATTCTAGCGCATAATGTGGGCCAGGAATCAAAAGGGCATAGCCAAACACTGGATACAAGTAATGAAGATGGCAAGGATGGCTCTCTAAGACAGTGATTCTGAATCTCTTGTGTGCTCAGAATTTTTGCAGAACACAGTAAATGCATAGAAGTGTGACTATATAACACTTTAAGAAATGCTTCTAAAACTTTAAGCTGGTAGAACAAGTGGTATTACAACACAGAAAGGATAATCAAGGGACTGGGGAGAATAAGAATAAAACCAGTTTCTGTAAGTGCCAAGCAACAGGGGCACTTAGACTAAAAAAGGAAATTAGTGGCAAGATTCATCATAAAATGACACATTATATCACAAAAAAAGTAGATACAAAACAAATGATAATGAGACTTGAGGAAAACGAATGCTTCAAGAAAAAACAAAAATAATGAAAAACTGTAAGTAGACAGAGAAAAGGATAACCAAGTGAAAAGACAATGACAGGAAGTCCTGGGGATCAACGACCTGGAATGTAGCTGCCAGCTTCAGCCACGCCAAATTCTGCTCCGTGGATAAAGGATATGATGTGACAGCCGCTGCTACAACATGAACTTTGGAGACTTCTGAGCAGAAGCCCACTGATTTGGTCTGACTGCCCCGCCTCAGCTCTGGGAGCAGCTGCAGTGCTAAGATCTCAGTGAAAAGAAGTCATTGTGAGAAGGCAGGAGCTCAGCCTGGACTCCAGGCCCCAGACTTACCAACTTCTGAATGATCAACTGCTCAAAGCATGGAATTTGCCTGCATTTTAATTTTTCCTTGTATTTTTCTGGAAGCCTATCAATATTTTTAAATTTTGCTTATGTCATGTAGGCTTATATATTTCTATAGTGATATGCTTACCTGAACTAATTTAAACATTTCATCCTGGAGCATCTGCCTAACAGAATCTGAAGAATCTGGTAACTGAACAGTGTGTTCACTCCGCTGTGTCGTCTGAGGAACTGGAACAGGTGTTTCTGAAGCAACACTGACTCCACTCGGTACCGGAGGTGGAAACGGGAGAGACTTATCTTTAAATGCAGAAATCTGTGCACTATGTGGAAGAATTTAGATTTAAAAAATCATTCAACAGAAAACAAACTAGATGTTTATTATCTAAACATTCAGACCCATTTTTCTTCAGATGTAAAGGTTATTCTGACAGCTGTCAGACAATCTCCACTGTAAAGCCTGTTTCTCTAGCACCCATCAGTCACTGGACACTGCAGTCATGTTTTCATCTGAATGCCTTTATTCAAGGTCCTGTCTGGTTAGCAATGTTCCCCTTCCTGGGCTGTTAGAACCCAAAACAGTTAACAATTTATTTTATTTGTCTGGTACCCGTAGACTTCTGAGTTTGAGACATATCCAATCATTCCAATTAACTGTACAGACTTTACAATTTGATTAGAAATTAGTATTTTGACTAAACTAAAGGGGCCAAAGTAGAGTTAAGAAAAGTAGATAAAGAATGGGTTTTAAAATTGTTCAGGGGCCGGCACTGTGGCATAGCAGGCAAAGCCACCACCTACAGTGTTGGCATCCCATATGGGGCACCAGTTCAAATCCAGGCTGCTCCACTTCTGATGCAGCTCCTTGCTAATGAGCCTGGGAAAGCAGCTGAGGATGGCCCAAAGTTCTTGGGCCCCTGGACCCAAGTGGGAGACCAGGAAGAATCATCTGCCTCCTGGCTTCAGACCAGCCCAGCTCCAGGCAATACAGTTATTTGGGGGAGTGATCGATAAGACTGAAGATCTCTCTCTCTCCCCCTCTGTAATTCTGCCTTTCAAATAAATAAATAAATCTTTCTAAACAAATGTTTAATCCCAGGACTGGCGCTATGGTGTAGTGGGGAAAACCGCCACCTGAAGTGCTGACGTCCGTATGGGCGCTGGCTTGAGCCCCATTTACTCCACTTCCGTTCCAGCTCTCTGCTATGGCCTGGGATAGCAGTAGAAGATGCCCCAAGTCCTTGGGCCCCTGCACCCACATGGGAGACCTAGAAGAAGCTCCTGGCTTCGGATCGGCATAGCTCAGGCCGCTGAGGCCAATTGGGGAGTGAACCAGCAAAGGGAAGACTTTCTCTCTCTTTCTCTGTCTCTCTCTCTGCCTCTCCTTTGTGTAACTCTTTCAAATAAATAATCTTAAGAAAAAATGTTTAATTCCTGAATCAATAAAACCAACTACTGTATTTGAAAAATCTTTGTCCTCCTTTCTAACTCTGCCTTTCAAATAAATTTTTTAAAAAGATTTTTACAGAGAGAGAGGGAGAGACAGAGAGATCTTATGTCCACTGGTTCACTTCCCAATTGGCCACAATAACCAGGGCTGGGCCAGGCCAAAGCCAGGAACTTCTTCTGCATATCCCATGTGGGTGCAGGGGCCCAAGGAACTGAACCATCCTCCGCTGCTTTCCCAGGCACATTAGCACATAACAGGATGGAAAGTAGAGCAGCCAGGAACCAAACTGGTGCCCATATGGGATGCCAGTGCTGCAGACAGTGGCTTTATTAACCCACTGCAGCAGAGCATTGTCACTAAAATAAATCTTTTGTAAAATGTGAAACAATCATATTGTGAACATTTCATTTCCAAACAAACTCCAGAGTTTACCTTTATAATAAGCTCTCACCAAAAAATGCTTATTTATAAATAAAAATTAAGGTTAAAAACAAGCTGTTTTTTAAAAATTACCTTAGAAGGATTATTCCTTAAACATTGCCAGTACTCAATATTTTTTAAGTAAATTAATTTCCTAAACAAGGCAGTAGGTAATTATTGTATTAAAATAAGCTGATCACTATTTCCAAAACGCAAAGAATATATTAAATTGCACTTAGGTTGATTCACTCATTCCATTTCAATGGTAACATCCACCTTCCATCAAGCATCTAAAATGCTAACAAAACTATCTGCCAAATCCACTGAAAGTAAGCATTGCAACTGATCTGCCTATTTTATTTTATTTATTTATTTTTTTAACAGGCAGAGTGGACAGTGAGAGAGACAGACAGAGAGAAAGGCCTTCCTTTGCCGTTGGTTCACCCTCCAATGGCCGCCATGGCCGGTGCGCTGCGGCCGGCGCACCACGCTGATCCGAAGGCAGGAGCCAGGTGCTTTTCCTGGTCTCCCATGGGGTGCAGGGCCCAAGCACCTGGGCCATCCTCCACTGCACTCCCGGGCCATAGCAGAGAGCTGGCCTGGAAAAGGGGCAACCGGGACAGAATCCGGCGCCCCAACCGGGACTAGAACCTGGTGTGCCAGAGGCGCAAGGCGGAGGATTAGCCTAGTGAGCCGCGACACTGGCCTATTTTATTTTTTTTAAGATTTATTTATTTGAAAGTCAGAGTTACATAGAGAAATAAAGAGAGGCATAGAGAAAGAGAAGTCTTCCATCTGCTGGTTCACTCCCCAATTGGCTGCAATGGCTGAAGCTATGCAATCCAAAGCCAAGAGCCAGGATCCTCTTCTGGTCTCACACGTGGGTGAGGAGGGCCCAAGGACTTTGGCTATCCTCTACTGCTCTTCCAGGTCACAGCAGAGAGCTAGATTAGAAGTGAAGCAGCTGGGACTTGAACCGGTGCCCATATGGGATGCAGGCATTGCAGGTAGCACCTTAATCCGCTACACCACATTGCCAGCCCTAATCTGCCTATTTTAAGATAACTTTAGGGCCCAGTGCTGTGGTATAGTAGGTCAAGACTCTGTTGGCAGCACTGGAATCTCATATGGGCACTTTCCACCCCACCCCCACCAAGGAAAAAACTGGTCTAGCCATTTTTTTACAGTCTATTTAAGTCTTTAAAACACAAGTGATGGGGGCCGGCACTGTGGCATAGCCAGTAAAGTTCCACCTGCAGTGCTGGCATCCCACATGGGTACTGGTTCGAGTCCCGGCTACTCCACTTCCGATCCAGCTCTCTGCTATGGCCTGGGAGAGCAATGGAAGACGACCCAAGTCCTTGGGCCCCTGCACCTGCGTAGGAGACCTGGAAGAAGCACCTGGCTCCTGGCATCGGATTGGTGCAGCTCCATTCATTACGGCCATCCAGGGAGCAAACCAGCACTTGGAAGACCTCTGCCTCTGCCGCTCTGTGACTCTGCATGGAAAATAAATAAATATATCTTAAAAAAAAAAAAATCAAGTGTCAGAGAAATGTGATGTGATGTTGATTGATTAAATGTAAGGCTGTTCATCTGGAAAAAAAAAAAAAAAAGAGCATTATCACAGAGATATCAGGATGTGTACCTGGGGTACTCTTTCAATGTTCCACGTACTTACACTTATTCTTAGTTTTCTGTAATAAGACTTAGTAATTATTTTGAAATGATATAGTAGACATCATTTCATTCTCTTACTTATTCATAAAACATTATTATTTCAAAGTGATACAGAAGGCAAAATGTCTTACCTAGACATTTCTGAATTTGTATCTGCACTGAAACTTGGAGAAATGGCATGTTCAGGGCTTGAGAGGACTTCGATCATACTGCAAATAAAAGTTAATTAGTGATCAGGAAGCAAGATATTCTTTGCATTATCTAAGGCTTAGGTAATCTAATACTGAGCCATCTGAAGTCTAAACATCCTCCATTCCTGTGTAATGCTTACCTCATAATTACAATCTGTTTACATTTGTCTCCATAGCAATTAGTAACAGATCCAAATGAAAGCTAAGAATAGGTCTGAATGACTTAACACACAACTTAAACACTGCTGACTGTTTAGCAATGAAAACAATAGAATCTAAACAAAGACTAAACAAAGAGAACATGAGAGGATAGTGGGACACAGGCTCACTTATGAGGAAGACAGGCAATTTACTCAGAATACTGAAGAGACCACTGTCAAAACTGAAACTGTAGCCGGCACCGTGGCTCACTAGGTTAACCCTCTGCCTACAGAACCAGCACTCTGGGTTCTAGTCCCAGTCAGGGCGCCAGATTCTGTCCCGGTTGCTCCTCTTCCAGTCCAGCTCTTTGCTGTGGCCCAAGGCGGCAGTGGAGGATGGCCCAAATGCTTGGGCCTTGCACCTGCATGGGAGACCAGGAGGAAGCACCTGGCTCCTGGCTTCGGATCAGCACTGCGCACCGGCCTTAGCATCCATTTAAGGGGTAAACCAACGGAAAAAAGGAAAACCCCTCTAACTCTGCCTCTCAAAAAAACAAAACAAAACAAAACAAAACAAAACAAAACCCTGAAACTGTAAAGACTAGCTTTTTTTTTTTTTTTTTTTAAATTTGAAAGTTAAAATTAAATAGCCAGGGGAAGCCAGACTGAAGCCAGGAGCCAGGAGCTTCATCCAGGTCTCCCAAGTGGTTGGCAAGAACTCAAACACCTGGGTCATCTTCTGCTGTTTTATCCAGACCATTATCAGGGAACTGGATTGAAGTGGAGCAGACGGGACATGATCCCATGCCCATGTGGAATGCCGGCATTATAGGCAGTGGTTTTAGCCACTATACCACAACACTGGCCCCAAGACTAGCTTTTTTTGTGTGTTTGTTTTTGTTTTTTAAAGATTTATTTATTTGAAAGTCAGAGATACACAGAGAGGAGAGGCAGATAGAGAGACTCTTCCATCCAATGGTTCACTCTCCAATTGGCCACAAGGGCCAGAGCTAAGCTGATCCGAAGACAGGAGCCAGAAGCTTCTTCCAGGTCTCCCACATGGGTGCAGGGGCCCAAGGGCTTAGGCCATCTTCTACTGCTTTCCCAGGCCATCGCAGAGAGCTGGATCAGAAGAGAAGCAGCCGGGACTAGAACCGGCGCCCATATGGGATGCCGGCACTTCAAGCCAGGGAGTTAACCCACTGCACCACAGCACCAGCCCCCCAATACTAGCTTTTAAGAACAGAAATATCTTTTACTCATAAAGGCAAATGACATAAAATGTCTCCTGTTAACTATCCACATTCAAACTGAACAAAACTGTATACTGAGAACAATAGAAAATTATGTTGCCTCTCTTATCCAAGGTAATTCTTAACTTCTAAAATTCTAAAAATTAAGAAACTGCATCCACACTGCAACACAAGGAAACTGCCTTTCCTTTCTTTGAAGCCAGTAAATGAGGCAGCAAAGGCTAAGTCTATCACAGCCCTCATGGTCAACATGCAGCAATCAGAGCACAACAGTGAAAGAGGATGGATGTGTAATGTGATTCCTAATGGCTCTGATTCAGTAGAACTGAAACCAGAGTGGGTGTTGTGGTATACTGAATTAAGGCACTGCTTGAGACATCAGCATAACATATCAGAGCACTGGTTCAAGTTCTGGCTACTCCAGTTCTAACCCAGCTCTCTGCTAACACACTTGGGAAACAGCAAATGATGGCTCAAGTACTTGGGCCCTGCCGCCCACATGAGACCCAGACAGAATTCTTGCCTTCGGGATTCAATCTGGCCCCGGATTGGCTGTTGGCAGGCACCTGGGGAGTAAACTTGCATAAAACCTCCTTTTCTGTCACTCTGCCTTTCAAATAAATAAATAAAACCTAATAAATAAATAAATAAATGGACAGGCACTATGGTGCAGCACATTAACCCCTGCCTATAATACCCAAATCCCATATCTGATTGTCAGTTTGAGTCCCAGCTATCCTGTTTCCAATCCACCTTCCTTCTGATGTGCCTGGGAGGCAGCAGATGATGGCCCAAGTACGTGAGTCTCTGCCACCTATGTGGGAGACCTGGATGGAGTTTCTGGCTCCTGGCTTCAACCTGACCCAGATCTGGCTGTTGCAGGCATTTAAATCTTTCTGTCTCTCCCTCTTTATCATCCCGCTTTTCAAATGAATAAATAAAATCTTTCTGACATAAATGAACAAAAATAAAAATGGAATCAGTGTATAAAGGTGGTTCTGTAATTAGCAGCGGAATAAACTTGTCCTATTTGCAATTGTCGTTTATTTTCAAAAAGCTGACAATGATGGGAGAACAAAAAGCATTCTGGGTATTACTGTCTATTTCATTCTACCAACATGGAAAAGCATAACATTCACCAAAATCACTGACCACAGCTATAAATTTCCCTAAAAACATAATACCACTATAAAGTAAATTAAGAGGTAAATGAGCTTACAACCCCGCCCACATGCTTTCCCCTTACCTTTCTTGTATAGCTGGTTTGTTCTCCTTATTTGTGTCCAATGGTTCTTCCCTTGGAAACTGGGCCACTTTTGTGAAATGCTGTTAAAATTAATGGTACCCAAAACAAAAGGAGTGAAGCAAAGAGACATTACTGTCTTGGATATTTTGAGTTTCACAGAAGCCACCTGCCCAAAGTAAGTTACAATAGTCTCAATGCAAGTAAGAAAACCACACACTACAGAGTACCCCCAAGTCCTGCTCCGGCCAGATGTATACACCGCGTGGCTGTCTTTGGCCTATCTCCCTGAGTCACCACTGCACATTCTAACGTACAAAGACAAGATGACATGAGGAGACCTACAAACTGCAAATGACACACACTCATCACTACATGATTAACTATCCTTTGAAGACAACTGTAAGATCAGGAAAAATAATCCTTTTGAAAAGAATGGTTATAATAATTGGAAATGTCTATGCCCCATCTGGAAATTTTAGAGAAATATAGCTTTCAAAAAATAATACAGGGCTGGTGCTATGGCACCTGCCTGCAGTGCCAGCATTCCATAAGGGCACCACTTCAATTCTCAGCTGCTCCACTTCTGATCCAGAGTGGGGAGCAACTCGGACTAGACTAAGTTACTGGAATTAAGACTTATTCTATGCATCTGCTCTCCCACAATATGGCGCTGAGAAGGGAGAAGCAGCTTCTACACAGCTGCCTCCAGTTCAACCAATAAACAGCAGGACCTGCTCCTGATTGGAGGAGAGCAGCGTACTCGGCGTGTGGGCAGCCGAGTTGGGATTGGCGGAGGAGGACTATAAAGGAGGAGAGAGACGGCATGCACCAGGAACATCTAACGGGAACATCTATCTGAAGGAACACCTGTGCAGCCCCCGAGAGAGCCGGCCAGCGGTGTGCCGCTCCCCCGCGGAAGTGGGGAAAGTGGCAGGGGGAACCGCCCTTCCACGGAGGTGGAAGGGACGGTAGCCAACCCGGGAAGAACCAGCAGCAAACCCGGGGAGGGCCGAGCAGACAAAAGAACAGCGCAGGGTCCTGTGTCGTTCCTCCATGAAGAGGGGGAGCGACAATCCAGCTGCCTGCTGATGAGCCTGGGAAAGCAGTGGAAGATGGCCCAAGTCCTTGGGCCCTGCCACCCACGTGGGAGAGCCAGACGTGGAGCTTGGCTCCTGGTTTTGGCCTGGCCCAGCATCAGCCATCTGAGGAGTGAACCAGCAGATGGAAGCTCGCTCGCTTGCTCTCCCCCCCCCGCTTCTCTAAGTCTATCTATCAAATAAATAAATAGATCCTAAAAAAAAATCCAATTTAAAAGAAAAAAATGCATGATGGTGGATGTTTGGCATGGTGGTTAAGATGCCACTTGGGATACCCACATGCCATACTGGAGTGCTTGCTTCAAGTTTCAGCTCCTGTGTTTCTTTTTTTTATTATTATTATTTTATTAGACAGGTAGAGTTATAGACAGTGAGAGAGAGACAGAGAGAAAAGACTTCCTTCCATTGGTTCACCCCCCTAAATGGCCGCTACGGCCAGCGCTGTGCCAATCTGAAGCCAGGAGCCAGGTGCTTCTTCCTGGTCTCCCATGCACGTGCAGGGCTCAAGCACGTAGGCCATTCTCCACTGCCCTCCCGGGCCACAGCAGAGAGCTGGACTGGAAGAGGAGCCACCGGGACTAGAACCTGGTGCCCATATGGGATGCCGGTGCTGCAGGTGGAAGATTAACCAAGTGAGGCACGTTTCTTTAAAAAAAAAAAAAATGTATTTATTTGAAAGTCAGAGTTACAAAGAGAGAGAAGGAGAGGCAGAGAGAGATCTTCCATCCGCTGGTTTACTCCCCAACTGGCTGCAACGGCAGAAGCTGTGCCAACCCAAAGCCAGGAGCCAGGAGCTTCCTCCGGGTCTCCCACACAGAGGCAGGGGCCCAAGCACTTGGGTCATCTTCTACTGCTTTCCCAGGCCATAGCAGAGAGCTGGATTGGAAGTAGAGCAGCTGGGACTCGAACCGGCACCCATATGGGATTCCAGCACTGTAGGCAGCAGCCTAACCCACTATGCCACAGCGCCGGCCCCAGCTCCTGTGTTTCTGATCCAGCTTCCTGCTAATTCTCTGGAAGGCAGCAGATAATGGCTCAAGTACTCGTATCACTACCACCGACATGGGAGACCTGGATCAAATTCCAAGCTCCTAGTTTCAATCTGGCCCAGCCTCAGCTCTCGAGGGTATCTGGCAAGAAAAACAGTAGACAAAGGATCTCTGTTGTTCTCTAATAAAATGAAATAAAAGTATTTTTAAAGTACATATAAATATATATTTTACTTGATTCATACATATATATAAATATATATATATACACATATATCACTTTTTATACTTTTTAAATAAAGGACACTTTCACTCTTCTTAATTCAGTTAATTTGCTAGAGCAGTTTGTGAAATGAGAACTTCATTGCCGGAAATTACAGGGCAAATTACTAACAGAATATCAGTAAAATAAAATGCTGGGGCCGGCACTGTGGCGCAGTGGGTTAATGTCCTGGCCTGAAGCGCCAGCATCTCATATGAGCACTGATTCTAGTCTCAGTTGCTCCTCTTCCGATCCAGCTCTCCGCTGTGGCCTGGGAAAGTGGTGGAGGATGGCCCAAGTCCTTGGGCATCTGTACCTGCGTGGGAGACCCTGGCTCCTGGCTTCGGATTGGCACAGCTCTGGCCATCGCAGCCAACTGGAGAGTGAATCAGCAGATGGAAGACCTCTCTCTCTCTAACTCTTTCAAATAAATAAATATATCTTTAAAAAAAAAACTGCACAATTCTAGAATCCACAGTCTATGTTTAAGAGATAACAGGTAGTTTTGCTTTGATGTATGTTCTAACAGTGAATAAAACATTTGGTATTACTTAAATATTAGACCAAAAGTTAAATTACTTATTTTTTGAGAGGCAGACACAGAGACCACTTCCATCTGCTGTTTCACTTCCCAAATGTCTAAAATAGCCGGACCTGGAGCGAGCCCTAAGCCACAGCTGGGAACTCAAACTGGATCTCCCACTTGAGTAGCAGGGACCCAACAATTTGAGCCATCACTGCTGCCTCCAGATTCGCAATAACAGGAAGCTGGAAACAAGAGCTGGAGCTATGGACTTAAACCCAGACACTGAGATAGGGGACAGGCATCCCAAACGTCTCCACCACCAGTCAAACACCAGCCTCAAGGCTGAAGAATTTCATTTACTATTTATTGCCTTACTTCTTCTAACTTCTGTGGCAAATTTGGCATGCAAATGGCAATGTTGGGACTTCTGAGACTTCCTTCAGGTTCTTTGGCATCTTCTAGAGAGAAACAGAAAGAGAAAATCGATCATTTGAAAAATCATCTATTGACTTTTATATTCAAGGAATATTGTAAGAAATAGAGTAATGACAAATACAGCACTCACCAAAAAAGTTTTTTAATGTTTATCTATTTTCATCTACTAGAAACACAGAGCATTAGAGACAGAACAGACAGAGAGAAGAAAAGAGAAGATAAAACACACACACACACACACACACACACACACACATCCCTTCTTTGCAGGTTCACTCCCCAAGTGCCCACAACATACAGGGCTGGGCTAGGCCAAAGCCAGGAGTCGGATCTGGATCTCTCATGGATTTGGCAGGCAACTAAACACTTGAGTCATAACCTGCTGCCTTCCAGGGCACATATTAGCAGGAAACTAGACTCGAAAGCTGAGTCAGGAGTAAAGCACAGGCATTCAATACAGAATATGAGTATCTCAAGTAGTATCCTAACTGCTGACCCAAGCACTGGGCCCTTCACCATCATCTTAACTGGTAGGCCACATGCCCACCCCTGACACAAAGCTGCTATCTTAAGGAAGACAAGCAAGGAGAAGAGTTTAGAGTAGGTTCACAGAAATTAAGAGACCTGTAATGTTCATATAAGCAGGAAAAGATGATATAAGCAGGAAAAGATGACTAATAATTGTAAAAAAAGTCACAAATATAAAAATACTTTAGATTTTCCTGATTTTATTCCGTAATGCAGGGTGGGCACTGAGGCACAGTAGGTTATGCTGTCAGTTTAGAGACCCACAAGCCACACTGGAGTGCCTATTTTAAGTCCCAGCTACTCTGCTACTGATCCAATTCTTTGTTAATGCACCTGGAAAAGCAGTGGATGATGACCCAAGGACTTGGATCCCTACTACCCACAATGGAAACTCAAATGGAGTTCTCAGATTCAGCCCTGGCCCCAGCCCTAACTATTGTGGGCATTTGGGGAGTGAACCAGCAGATGGAAGCTTGCTCTCATTCTGTTGCTCTGCCTTTCCAGTAGATGAAAATTTTTTTAAAAAGTTACAAGTTAATATATTCAATATTTATATATTTCATAAATGCTCCATTCTCTAATTTTTTGTTTTAGGCTAATACAAACGAACTACATCGGCTTTAAGACTAAATAAGGGGCAGTGGGTTAACACCCTGGCCTGAAGCACTGGCATCCCATATGGGCACTGGTTCGAGACCCAGCTGTTCCACTTCCGATCCAGCTCTCTGCTATGGCCTGGGAAAGTAGTAGAAGACGGTCCAAGTCCTTGGGCCCCTGCACCCATGTAGGAGACCCGAAAGAAGCTCCTGGATCCTGGCTTTGGATTGGCACAGCTCCAGCCAGCCGTTGTGGCCAATTGGGGAGTGAACCAGCAGATCGAAGACCCGACCCCCCCTCTCTCTGTAACTCTGACTTTCAAGTAAATAAATAAATCTTTAAAAAAAAAAAAAAAGTAAATAAGATTATCTCAGACAATATCATGTATTAATTTCTTTTTTTTAAAAGATTTATTTATTTATTTGAAAGTCAGAGTTATACACAGAGAGAAGGAGAGGCAGAGAAATAGAGAGGTCCTCCATCCGTTGGTTTACTCCCCAATTGGCCACAACAGCTGGCTGGAGCTGTGCCGATCCAAAGCCAGGAGCCAGGAGCTTCTTCCGAGTTTCCCAACGGGTGTAGGTGCCCAAGGAAATGGAGCAGCTGGGTCTCGAACCGGTGCCCATATGGGATGCCACCACAGGCGGCGGCTTTACCCACTATACCACAGCGCCGGCCCCTATGTATCAATTTCAAATTAATAAAGTGAACTGACCTTCACAGTCTGATAAGTGAACATCCATTTCCTCTTGTGTAAATGTTTCCACTCCTAATACATCCTCACTGATATATACATGTTCTTCTTCAGTGTTAGAAGTCATAGGAATAAACTCATCACTTGTTTCTTTTATTGCAGGGGTTTCTGCTTCAGTTGCATTTCTACGATGAAAATGCAGCAATGAAAATTACAACTCACTCTAGGAGAAAGAGCTTGTTTTCATTAGATTCATCTTTTTTAAAAAAAGAAGCAACTTTGGGCCGGCGCCGCGGCTCACTAGGCTAATCCTCCGCCTAGCGGCGCTGGCACACCAGGTTCTAGTCCCGGTTGGGGCGCCGGATTCTGTCCCGGTTGCCTCTCTTCCAGGCCAGCTCTCTGCTATGGCCAGGGAGTGCAGTGGAGGATGGCCCAGGTGCTTGGGCCCTGCACCCCATGGGAGACCAGGAAAAGCACCTGGCTCCTGGCTCCTGCCATCGGATCAGCGCGGTGCGCCAGCCGCGGTGCGCCGGCCACAGCGTGCCAGCCGCGGCGGCCATTGGAGGGTGAACCAACGACAAAGGAAGACCTTTCTCTCTGTCTCTCTCTCTCACTGTCCACTCTGCCTGTCAAAAAATTAAAAAAAAAAAAAAAATCAAAAAAAAAAGAAGCAACTTTGTTTTCATAAAGTTTTTTTTAAAAAAAAAAACATTTCTGGTACATGGCAGAAGCTTAAAATGTTGTTTAATGGATGCCTGAAAATCTTAATTTTTATTTACTCAAAGTATTTGTATGTGTAATTTACTTAAAATTACCATTTCACAAAAGAATCTTCATGCCCTAGGGCTTTCGCCATGGTGTTCAAAGACATATTACTTCTAGTATTATTTTACTTGTAAAAATGGGAAATAAATTAGTATAATAAAGGGATCTCTCGGGAAGACTCAGCTCTTCTCTTAGATGATACACGGTTGACCAATAGGGAAGAAACTTTTTTTTTTTTTTTTTTTTTTTTTTTTTTTTTTTTTTTTGATAGGCAGAGTGGACAGTGAGAGAGAGAGACAGAGAGAGAAAGGTCTTCCTTTTGCCGTTGGTTCACCCTCCAATGGCCGCCGCTGCAGCCGGCGCACCGCGCTGATCCGATGGCAGGAGCCAGGATCCAGGTGCTTTTCCTGGTCTCCCATGGGGTGCAGGGCCCAAGCACCTGGGCCATCCTCCACTGCACTCCCTGGCCATAGCAGAGAGCTGGCCTGGAAGAGGGGCAACCGGGACAGAATCCGGTGCCCCGACCGGGACTAGAACCCGGTGTGCCGGCGCCGCAAGGTGGAGGATTAGCCTATTGAGCCACGGCGCCGGCTCAGAAACATATTTATAATGAACAGGTGATGCACCTCAGAAAGCCATTTCTTACTTCTAGCTAATGCTTATTCCTTTAACTTTCAAGGGTTCAATACTCTGCACTTTAAGCCCAAACACCACCAGACCAGGTATCTTCTATTGAAAAGGAGGTTATATCAGCAACTTACTTCAAGATACTTTGACAAGACTGCTTCTCATTTCTCTGCTCAGTCCCACCTCGAGCTGCTGCAACTGAACAGCGACCATCTGTTTCAAGCTCCCTCCCAGTACCAGGTCCAGTCTGAGACCCAGTGGAATGATTCTCTAGCACCTAAAACAAACCATTTATAGTATTTAGTATTATTCATTATCGAACCCTTTATTTTTCACCATATTTTATTATTCATACTTTCTACAGAAATTCTGCTGATTCTTATTCCTTTATCAAGTATTTACTACATTTGTTCAACTCAATATTCACTGCTAGGCAATTATCAAGTCTTTATTTGTAAAAAGAAAATCTGACTCCCTAATAGCATTCCACAGAAATCAGCCTTACGAATTTGTAAGATACGTCATCACCGTTCTCAGGCCACAAACCAAAGGCAATAGAAATATCGGCATCCCACATGGGTGCCAGTTCATGTCCCAGCTGCTTCTCTTCCCATCCAGTTCTCTGCTATGGCCAGGAAAAGCAGTGGAAGATGGCCCATGTCCTTGGGCCCTACACCCACATGGGAGACCGGGAGGAAGTACCTAGCTCCTGGCTTCAGATTGGCGCAGCGCCGGCCGTAGCGGCCATTTGGGGGGTGAACCAATGGAAAAAGGAAGACCTTTCTTTCTGTCTCTCTCTTTCACTAACTCTGCCTGTCAAAAAAAAAAAAAAAAAAAAAAAAAAAGCTGCAACACAACATAAAGCACTTTCATTCTAGTTATTTTATGAATTAAAGGAAGCACTTGAAAAAATTAAGACATAAATTATAAAGAACACTATCATCAGTTTTCCAATACTTCTTTAGCAGATGAAAAAATAAAATCTAAACTATAAATTCTCACTTGTATATCATAAGTAATCGATGTACTTACCTTAATAATGGCCTTTTTTGCCTTGTATGTAGCAAAATAAGGCTGTTCCAAAAGCCATAATGAAGTAAGAATGGCAGCTGAAGAGGTCCTTACACGAATTACTGGGCTGTACCCACAGGCTGACTCAGTCGTACCAGAATCACAGAGCAGTCGTCTGTCAGACCATCTTATCATCCACTCCAGCAATCTTCCTATATGGCCAAATGTGTCGTTTACCGCCAGAGGAAGGTCTTCTTGAGGGTTAATATCACCACAGTGAATTGCTCTGAAAAGGTATCTTTTAGTTTTGGTAGACTCAGGAGTCTGAAATAGGTGTGATGATCTCTGGATCTGAGGTTTCTCTCGATTATCAGCTTGCATTCTGTACACTGGCTTTTGTTTTAAACCAAATAATCCATTCTTCCCTTCATTTTTACTGACTTCATTTAAAGAGTTCTCTAAAAAAGTCCTGATCCTTTGATTAACCAGTACTGAAGTTGAAAGTGCCTGGTTTTCTAGACCAATGGCACCTTCATCATTTAACAAGGACGATTTCTCAGAATCATGACACTCAGGAATAACAACAAAGCAAGATCCAGCTCTAAACACACTTTGGCTCTTGGTTTTGCCCTGACGTCGTTTTAAAGTTGTATGTACATCAAAAAGTAAAGAATTCAGTTCGTGTTCTCTAAGTTGTCCAGAAAAGCTGGTGAGAAATGGAATGCTAGGATTCCTGGAACTAAGTAGGTCTCTTTCAAGAACATAACTCAAGAAGAGATCAAGGAATTTAATATATTCATCATCATCACGTTCAAATTCCCAAACACCTATTATAGGAAGCGCATTTTGTGGTAACTTTTCATGATCTTCTTTCCTTTTAGGGTTTTCTTTCTGATCATTTGTTTTCTTTTTATCACCAGGCTTACCAGTCAATGTTAATTTCCTGTGACTGGGGGGATTTCTATAGCAAAAAAATTAAAAGACACAATTAAAGATTATTTAATTACTATCACTGATCTTAGAATTGTCATTAAATTTCTCTCTACTGATTAAGTCATGGATCATTTCTGTGCCTTGACTATATCATTCAAATGACGAGGTTGGACCACATGACCTCTAAGTGTTTTCAAGGGAGGAACATTTTAAAAGCTCAGAAAACACAACACAGTATCTGTAAGTAAGAGATTAGAATTTCTTGACAGGGGCAAGTGCTCAGTACTGGGGTAAAGCTGTGCTTGGGATGCCTACAGCTCTTATCTATCTGAGTGCCTGGGTTAGAGTCCTGGCTCTGGTTCTGAGTGAGCTTCCTTCTAGTGCATGGCGGAGGCACCCGGTGATGCCTCAAGCACTTGGGTTCCTGACAACAATGTGGGAGATCCAGACTGAGTTCTGGGCTACTGGCTTTGCAGGGCCTTGCCCTGGCTGTAGTGGGGATTTAGGAAGCAAACCAGTGATTGAGAAGCAGCTTTCTCCCTTTCTGTCTCACTGCCTTTCAAATAAATACAAAATGTGATCACAGAAATTTCACCATAAGAGAACATTTTTTTTCCTAGAAGGAAAAATTAGTACTCTAATAGAGCAGAATTTATGAATACAAATAGAAATGTACAAATAAAAATCATAAACCACAAATACACATCTTAATTTAGGGTTTTTGTTTTCCTTTTAGGGTTGTCCTTTCAGGTCCCCTCATACCAAGTATAACAAGCAGAACTTCCCCTTTTTGTTTTAACACACAAAGGTAAGAACTTCTTCTCATCACTTTCAGCTATTATGAAACCTGCTGGGCAGGCACCTTAACTCCCAGTCACAATTACTTTAAAGTTGTTTCTTGATCCTTAGTTCCCTCAATAAGAGAAGGGGTGTTAGGAACTTGGGCAGGGGTCATTACATCTCTTCTTATTGAAAACACACAATAAGCAATCTTCAGAGTATTTCCCATGCTAACATTTAAGCATAGTTGTTTTGTAAAGCAAAACGGCATTTAAAACATTATTAGATATGACTCAAGCACATATTGGTAGTAGATGTGATAATTTTACTCAAGGAAGACTATTCTTGGTTATTTTTTTTTGACAGGCAGAGTGGACAGTGAGAGACAGAGACAGAGAGAAATGTCTTCCTTTGCCATTGGTTCACCCCCATATGGCCGCCGCGGCTGGCGTGCTGCACCGATCCAAAGCATAGGAGCCAGGTGCTTCCTCCTGGTCTCCCATGCGGGTGCAGGGCCCAAGCACTTGGGCCAACCTCCACTGCCTTCCCGGGCCACAGCAGAGAGCTGGACAGGAAGAGGAGCAACGGGGACAGAATCCGACACCCCAACTGGGACTAGAACCCAGGGTGCTGGCACTACAGGTGGAGGATTAGCCAAGTGAGCTGCGGCACCGGCCCTTGGTTAGTCTTTAAGTCATAAGAAGGATAAAATGCATTGCAGATACTGAAATTATAAAGAAAAAAATCCGCTTGAATCACAATAACAGAGACCATAAGAAAGACGCTCCCAGCCAGTGCCGGTACTCTAATAACCTTTAGAGTAGGACAAGTAGCACTTGTCACTCATATTGTTATAGCACAATCAGTGAGGGTTGTTTTGACTAGAAATCAACTCATCAGTGGCATAAAAAATTTTAGGAACATTTATTTGCCCAAGGAAGTAGATGCTTGTGACACAGATCCCAACCGTACCTCTGAGAAATATGCACCCTATTTTTTCCTTCAATAGACAAAGCTTCAGAGCACGTCTCTGCTGTGTCTGCATCACTGTGAGCCACAGAACTCCCCAGTTCTGTAAGTGTGCTTCTGCTGAGGCTGGTCCCCAGGGAAAACCTGTCCAAGCCTACAGTCTCTTCCGGTTTTTCTTCTTCAGCTGGTTCCCATATATTCATCTCAAAAGGACCTATATTTCTCTGTACTCGTTTTAGGGCTTTCACCCTCACTTTATGGATAGAATGCATGATGACAGACATCATCTCCTCAGTCTGGGGCCCTGGAAAGAACAGAACAACAGGGCTTACTGTCCATCAGATCACTTCAACTCAAGGCATAAGCAGAATCAATTCTGGTACCTGCTGGGAACATGTAACCTAACCAGAGACTAAGGCTTGTATCCACATTCCCGTAGGTCAGGTCTTCCTAAGGTATTTGTTGGAAAACTATGGGTGGCATTCTAGAGTACAACTGCAGAAACTAAAGAATGAAAGAAACAGAATTCAGACTCTATAAAAAAAAAAAAAAGTGCCCTGGGGAAAAAAATTAAAAAGTCATGTAGCTATTTCAAAAATCAGAAAAATAAGTATAAAATGAATGAGTAATCTGTATTTTTTTTCCAATTTTCCATTTTAACAGAGCAGAGTATAATCTTAGCAACACAAACAAGGACATACTTCTTACTACAAATAATAGGAACTAAGAGCAAGCCAAGTTTTTCAAGGCCATTTATAGAAAAATTTTTTTACCTTTAGTTTTAAAAATTTTACACAGGATAAAGATGTTTTAAAGCATAGAAAAAGTATTAAAATAAATCATAATTACAATAAGTGAAATAATGTACAATTAGAATATAACGACTTAAATACTTGATTCTAACTCTTAAAAAAAGAGAATCATTTGAATTCTTTGAAAATTTCCACATGATGAAAGTACTTAATGCTACTGAAATGTACACTTAAAAATAGTTAGAGGTAGTCTAAAACTGTAAAGCAGTCTAGTTCTGCACACAGGCATATAGACTCACCTCTCAGGGTATAGCCTAAGAACTAATCATGAGGTTCCAAACCCGTAAGAATCGGTAGTATAAACACCATCTTCACTGTTACAATGATCATATTAAATGTTAAAGGCAACAGATAGACTGGTCTAAGTTTAAAAGGGATGATATAAATAACATCAAGTACTCAGTAAATATAATAGAATTAAAAAAGGAAGGAAGGAAGGACCAACATGGGAAGCAGTCCACACAGCAGACTTCTGGAATGACTTTCGTAGTAAATAACACTCTGACCTCAGAATCAACCCATAAGGCTTCCTGGTCAGGCTAAAAGGCTTCTAAGAGCATCTCAGGCATGGAAAGACAAGACGCTGTGGAAAAAAAACCCTACACGGAGGATCTCTGTGAGACCTCAGAGGAAAGGAAGGGTCATCAAAGAAGGAGACACTCTTCTCTGAAGGGAGAGGAGAACATCCTCTTTGTTTATGGCCTTGTCCAAATGCCGATAGAGTCTATGGTCACAAAAGGCCTCCATAGCCTTGCAACCCATGACATGAGCCTCGGATGATCACTGACAAAATAAATAAGAGTGTTAATTGTTAAAGGAACAGCAGTAATCACTGCGCACTTGATCCCCAGGTAGGACCTCTGTCCCTATTGGATTGAAATATGAGAATTGACTGCAAATTCTCTCCCCAAATTGTACTCTATGTGTTGTGTGTGGGTGTGGGACAAATTGTTGAAATCGATCGGGGCTGGCACTGTGGCGCAGTGCGTTAATCCTCCGCCTGTGGTGCCAGCATCCTATATGGGTGCTGGTTCTAGCCCCGGCTGCTCCACTTCCAATCCAGCTCTCTGCTATAGCCTGGGAAAGCAGTGGAAGATGGCCCAAGTCCTTGGGCCCCTGCACCCACATGGGAGACCCAGAGGAAGCTCCTGGCTTCGGATCAGCACAGCTCCTGCCGTTGCGGCCATTTGGGGAGTGAACCAGCGGATGGAAGACCTTTCTCTGTCTCTCCCTCTCACTGTCTGTAGCTCTACCTCTCAAATAAATAAATAAAATCTTAAAAAAAAAAAAATCTATGATTAGCACAGAGTTGGTTCTCTGTAGATAAAGTCACACTAAAAATGATCCATAATGAAGAAGGAAATGGGAGGTGGGATGGGAGCAGGGTGGGGGGGTTGGGGGAAAGAACCACTGTATTCCTACAGTTGTATCTATGTAAAAATGTATTCATTAAATAAAAAAAATTAGAAGAGCAAATTTTATGTTATGTTATATCTAGTTTACCACCTACACACAAAAAAGTTCCATAAAACCAGTTATCTTGGTTGCATAGGATAAAACTAAAAGCATAAAGAACCATAAAGGGAGAGGAAGAATCCATGTTTTCAATAAATACATGGAATATAAAAAGCACTCACTATATGTTCATTTTATATACCTCATGTAATCCTCTCAATAAACATTATGAAGCAGGTAATGTTATGCCCATTTTACAAACAAGGAAATGAGACCCAGAGAGAGTGAGTAACTTGCCTAGGGTCACACAGTTACCAACCAACAGAGTCATGACATGAACTCAGCCCTGTCTGGTTCCAAAACAACAGTATCAGTCCTTCTCAATGGCCAAGTGCTTTCACCTTCTCATACACCTATCTGTCTGGAAAGGCAAAAATGCACTGGAATGTAAGGAATGGAAGTAAATGCTTTCAAAACAAAAGGAGAACCTTCAGCACTTTAGCTACCTGAGAAATTGCAAATAATAAATACCTTTTACAACGTAGTGCCTGAGTCTCTGTTGAAGAGAATGGTATTTTTCTCTTAAGGGAACCCTTATGTCCTCAGGATTGGGAAAGGCTTTCACAAATATTTCAGCTACCTTCAGAAAAATAATTTTTTAAGTTTTATGAGCAACATATATTTGGTTTCCATTCCTCAAACATTTTATTTTAATTCAAAACATAAATGTGTATTCATTACTATTCTTTGAATGTCAGATCAAAGCTCTCCTTGAGCATGAATCTGCCGACTGGAGTTTAGCATTTAACTGTAAACTTGCAAATTTAATTGAAAAATAAGAATTACATACATTAAGGCATGATAGCTTCATACACACACAAAGATCAAAAAGTTCATGGAAAAGGCATATTGTAAAAAAAAACTATACATGATTTCAACAATTCTGTACCAAAATAAGCTCACCTTTCAATTTCACTTTTCAAAATTTATTTATTTTTTTGAGACAGACACAGAACTCCCACCTGCTGGCTCACTCCCCAAACACCCAGAGTCAGAAACTCAACTGAGTTCTCTGGAGGGTGGCAGGGACCCAAGTCATCACCTGTTGCTCCCAGGATGCATATTAGTAGGAGGCTAGCTAGAATGGAGAGTGAAGCTGAGACTCAAATCCAAGTACTCTGATGGAGGATGTGCGCATCTTTACAGCTAGGACCAAACGCCCTAAGAACATTCTGAAGTACCTTTGTACATTATGTGGTTACCAATGTCAAACTGACAAATACATCACCACACAAAGTTACCATTTTATATGTGTGGATACTCCCAAAAGTTGATGGAAAATGGAATTAAAAGATGAGTTTATTCTGGTACCAAAAAACTGTACATCTGCACATATTTTTTTCGTAACTTGCATTTTCTATGATATTTTGAAGATTCCTTAGGAACACAACTTGAAAATTTCTGTACCAAAATAAACTTGTTTTTCAATTCCATTACCAGGGATTGGAGCTGTGGCACAGTGGGTTAACGCCCTGGCCTGAAGTGCCAGTGTCCCATATAGGCGCTGGTTTGAGACCCAGCTGCTCCACTTCTGACCCAGCTCTCTGCTGTGGCCTGGGAAAACAGTAGAAGATGGTCCAAGTCCTTGGACCTCTGCGCCCACATGGGAGACTTGGAAGAAGCTCCTGGCTCCTGGCTTCAGATCGGCGCAGCTCCAGCCATTGCAGCCAATTAGGGAGTGAATCAGTGGATGGGAAGATCTCTCTCTCTCTCTTTCTCTCTCTCTCTGTCTGCCTCTCCTCTCTCTGTGTAACTCTGATTTTCAAATAAATAAATAAATCTTAAAATGAGCAAATAAATAAATTCCATTACCACAAACCTTCTGAAATACCCTGGTATGTATATTTGACAAGGACAAATAAAACCTCTTTCCTTACTAAATTTCAAGTACGCAATACAGTATTACTAACTTCAGTCACCATGTTAAAAATTAGATTCCCAGAATTTATTCATCTTATAACTGAATGTTGCAAATGAATCCTCTGACCAACATCTTCCCATATCCCTGTCCCACTAGCCTCTGGACAGTACCATTCTACTATCTGCTCCCATGAGTCTGACTTTTACAATCTCACGTGTGCAATTTAAATAGTATGTCTTTTGACCCTAGAGATTAAACTAAGTGAAATAAGCCAGATGTATATGGAAAGTCATCATCATTCTTAATTAAAACAAAAGAAAAAATCAGGAGCCAGGGTTGTGACACACTGGGTTAAGCCTCCTCTTGCAATACCAGCATACTAACTCAGAGTGTCTGTTCCAATCCCAGCTGCTCTGCTTCCAATCCAGTTCATTGCTAATGTGCCTGGGAAAGCAGCAGATGATGGCCCAAGTACTTGGTCCCTGCCACCCATGTGGAAGATCCAAATGGAATTCCTGGCACCTGGCTTTGGCCTGTCCCAGTCTCAGCTGTTGTGGCCATTTGGGGAGTAAACTAGTAGATGGAAGATTTCTCTATTTCTCCTTCTGTCTCTTTTTGTCTTTCTACCTTTCAAATAAATCTTAAAAAATTAAAATAAAAATCTTTCAAAATCTGATTCTGACTTTATTTTCATCTACAATCATATTACCTTTCTGATTGGTGGCAATTCTCCAAGAAGGCTCAAAATTATATCCTGAATAAGTTCCTCAATATTAAAAAAACGAGAGAATGGCAGCATTCTATAAGCCCAGTCCACTGCATTGAGACAGTGCTCAACCATACAAGAATCAAACTCCACTTCAAGGTCCTAAAAGATAGAAAAAATACATTTCCTTTTCAGTTTAGATGAATAAATCAGAATGACTTCAAAAGAAAGCTTTGTTACAAACAAATCTTCTATTAAGTAATAATTTGCAAAGTAATATTTGTTCATTTTTCTTATTCTTGAGCAGGTAAGTACCTTTCCTCCTTTCACATTTTCTCTTGCTTTCTGAAACTGTCTGCAACTAAAGGATAACTTATCACGGACATGCAGCATCCAACACAAAGCACAAAGTTCTCTGAAGCAACCTAAAGCAAGAAAACAAGTAGGAAAGAACATCGTATGAGTGTGGTATCGACACAACAACTCCACCCCTGCTGGTTTTTAGTTTTTTAAAATAAATGTCTTCATTTTGATTATGAAAGAAACATATTCTCATTTTAACACCTTATAAAAAGTCAGAGACCTTTCACAATGTTTATGCATATTACCCTAGAATATTTCATGCTTATCAATTTCATGCATATCAATATTGCATGCATATCAATGTTGAAAACATACTTATAAAATAAATAAATGATTGCATTTATTATCATTTACTTGCCTTATAACTTTGGAGATACTTTTCAAAGCCAATACATACAGTTCTATAGTTAATTTATTAGGAAAATCACTTATTGACATGCATTTATCAAATTGAATTTTTAATACTATTTCAAATAATAATTTGTAAATTAAAAGCAATATAAGAACACAAAAATATAAAACCATACTAGGTATGCTGTTTTGCAATTAATTTTCTACATAATGTATGGTGGATATCTTTTCATGGTGGTAGCATAGACATAGTAAAGGTTCTTACTACCAATATTCTATTGTACAAAGCAACAAGATTTAACTATGCACAATGCCAGGGCTCACACTTCAGCCAGCAAAGCAAGCGTCCACTACTCTGTTAATCTTGGTTTTCCTTACTATAACTAAGTATGAACAATTAAAGCACATCTTCTCTACTGTTGTGTGGTTAATATAAATGGTCAGGATTTTTCAGTTTCTACAGAAACTATTTAACTTATTTTTAAAATAACTATTACAGAGCCAGAAAGTACGGTTTGAAATTATGGAAACTGAGCAGAATTCAGGTCTTCTACAAATCCTATAAGCTCCCAGGGAGATTACCAGAATCCCCTAAAGGCATTTTTATATTACAACCCACCTCCCCCACCATCAACTTCTGATTGGATGTAAAAGAGTAGAATGACATCTACTTTTAGGCCATGAACAGAAAATGATTTACAAGAGGAAATACAAATAGTAAATTTTCAATATAAACAGTCAAAATAAAGGCATACAGAATGGGCATTTGGATTAGTGGTCAAGATGTTGATTAAGATGCCCACATCTAGGGCCGGCACTGTGGCATAGTGGGAAAGGCCACTGGCTGCAATGCCCGCATCCTATATGGACACTGGTTCGAATCCTGACTGCTCCACTTCTGAGTCAGCTCTCGGCTATGGCTCTCTGCTATGGCCTGGGAAAGCAATAGAGGAGGGCCCGAGTCCTTGGCTTCTGCACCATGTGGGAAACCCAGAGGAAGCTCCTGGCTCCTGGCTCTTGATCGGTCAGTTCCAGCCGTTGCAGCTATCTGGGGAGTGAACCACCAGATGGAAGACCTCTCTCCCTCTGCTTTTGTCTCTCTAATTCTGCCTTTCAAAAAGATACCCACATCTCTGGGCTGGTGCTGTGGCATAGAAGGTAAAGCCACTGTCTGTAGACCTGGCATCCCAAATGGATGCCAGTTCAAGTCCTGGTTTCTCCACTAACGCACCTAAGAAAGCAGGAGAGTAGGATGGCCCAAATCCTGGGCCCCTGCACCCACATGGGAGACCTGGAAAAAGTTCCTAGATTCTGTCTTTGGACCAGCTTAGCTCTGGGAGTGAACCAGCAGATGGAAGTTCTCTCTCTATCTCCCTCTCTCTGGGACTGCCTTTCAAATAAACAAAAGATATCCACTTCCCAGAGTGAAGTACCTAACTTGAATACCCAACTCCAGCTCTTGACTTAGGTTTCCTTCCAATTCAGGCTCTGGGAGGCAGTGTGATGGCTCCAGTATTGGGTTCTGGGTTCCTGTCACCCACATGGGAGACGTGGATTGAATTCCTGGCTCCCAGAGCCGGCACTGTGGCGCAGAAGGTTAAGTCGCCGCCTGCAGCACCAGCATCCCGTATAAGCACTGGTTTGAGTCCCAGCTGCTCCACTTAAGATGGTCCCGGGGCCAGCGCTGTGGCTCAGCGGGTTAAAGCCCTGGCCTGAAGCGCTGGCATCCCATATGGGCTCTAGTTCTAGTCTCGGCTGCTCCTCTTCTGATCCAGCTCTCTGCTAATGGCTTGGGAAAGCAGTAGGTGACGGCCCAAGTCCTTGGGCCCCTGCACCCACATGGGAGACCCAGAAGAAGCTCCTGGCTCCTGGCTTTGGATTGGCAAAGCTCCATTCATTGCAGCCATCTGGACAGTGAACCAGCAGATGGAAGAACTCTCTGTCTCTACCTCTCTCTATAACTCTGTCTTCCAAGTAAATAAAATAAATCTTTAAAAAAATAAAAATATAAAAAGGTTGGCCACAGTACTTGGGCCTCTGCAACCACGTGGGAGATCTAGAAGAAGCTCCTGGCTCCCGGCTTCAGCGTTGCCCAGCCCCTGCTGTTGTGGCCATTTGAGGATGGAAGATTCTCTCTCTCTCCTTCTCTCCATATCTCTGCCTCTCAAATACATAAATAAATCTTATAAAAAGAAAGAAAGAAATGAATGAATTCCTGGCTTCTGGCTTTGGCCCTGACCCAATTCCAAACACTGTAGAAATTTGGAAAGTAAATTAGCAGATGACAGTTCTCTACCACTTTTTTTTTTTTTTTTTTTTGACAGGCAGAGTTAGACAGTGAGAGAGAGACAGAGAAAGGTCTTCCTTTTCCATTGGTTCACCCCCCTAATAGCTGCTACGGCCGGTGCGCTGTGCCGATCCAAAGCCAAGAGCCAGGTGCTTCCTCCTGGTCTTTCATGTGGGCACAGGGGCCCAAGCACTTGGGCCATCCTCCACTGCCCTCCCGGGCCACAGCAGAGAGCTGGACTGGAAGAGGAGAAACCAGGACAGAATTCGGCGCTCCAACCGGGACTAGAACCCGGGGTGCCTGCGCCGCAGGTGGAAGATTAGCCAGGTGAGCCACGGCACCGGCCTTCTACCACATACTTTTCAGAATAAAATGATTTTAATAAGTAAAGTGAAGGCATATAAATCATCTTTTTTACCCACTAATCTTAAGGAATCATAATATTTGGCATGCCGTTTTAGCAGATAGGAAATAGGAGCCAGAGTTGAGATACAGCAAGTTAGGCCACCATTTGCAACACTGACATCCTATACTGAAGTACTGGTTTTGAGTACCAGATACTCTGCTTCTAATAGTTTTCCAGCTACTGCACCTGGAAAGGTAGTGCAAGAAGGTCCAAGTACGTGGGCCCCTGCCACCCTGGCTTCAGCATGGCCCAGTCCTGGCTGATGTGACCATTTGGGGAGTGAGCCAGCAAATGGGAGATATCTTTCTCTGTCTCTCCCTCTCTGTCACTCTGCCATTCAAATAAATAAATAAATAAATTTCGTGGTTTTTTTAATCACACTGTTTTTCAGTTTTTTCCCTTCAGCTAGATATACAATGTCCCAATTGATGTTTTTCTTTTTAAAAATGTATTTATGTGAAAGGGTAAAAAGAGAGAGACAGGGACAGAGACAAAGAAAGAGATCGATTCACTGGTTCACTCATGAGATGGCTGCGTGGCCAGGGCTGGGCCAGACCAAAGCCAGGAGCCAGGAGCTTCATCCAGGTCTCCCACATGGGAGGCTAGGGCCCAAGTACTTGAGCCATCTTCTGCTGCTTTCCTGGGCCACTGGCAAGGAACTGGTTCAGAAGTGGAGCAGCTAGGATATGAACCAGCACCCACATGGGATGCCAGCATTACAGGCAGGAGCTTTAACCACTATGTGACAATACTGGGCTCCAGCAACAAACAAACTTAAAAAAAAAAACGTATCCCAAATTTAACTAACGAAAAAATGACAATATCATAGGTGTTATAGTTTGTTTTCTATAAAAATAGAAACACATATAATAGCACACACATAATAAATATATGAAAGTACTTCAAAAAGTTCATGGAAAATGAACTTATACAAAACATAAATATTTTGGTACAAAATTTTTGAAAAAATGCCTAAGAGAAACCTTCACGGATAAGGTATATTACTGAAAAATTATGCATGCATTTTTAAAAACTTTTTGCAAACTAAACTTTTTTTTTTTTATATTTATTTGACAGATAGAGTTAGACAGTGAGAGAGAGACAGAGAGAAAGGTCTTCCTTTTCCATTGGTTCACTCCCCAAATGGCCACTGTGGATGGAGCTATGCGGATCAGAAACCAGGAGCCACGTGCTTCTTCCTGGTCCCCCATGGAGGTGCAGGGCCCAAGCACTTGGGCCATCCTCCACTGCCTTCTCAGGCCACAGCAGAGAGCTGGACTGGAAGAGGAGCAACCAGGACTAGAACCGGTGCCTATATGAGATGCCGGCACTGCAGGCAGAGGATTAACCAAGTGAGCCACGGCATCAGCCCCTAAACTTTTATTTTATTTCAAGGTTTTTTGAAGTTCCTTTGTACATCCACAGTTGTTAAAGTACAGTATTTACTAGTAAACACAGGAAAAAAGATCATAGAACACACTTTACATCAAAGTCAATAGTTTTGAGCCTGTGTCAAATGAAAAATGTATCATTATTTATATTAAGGCCTAATCTCTAAGCCAGATGATCATTTTGGACAAACCTATTGCTTTGGTGGAAACGTCATCAAGCTTGTGGTCTCCAGTTGCTCCTGGTCTAAAGAACGCTATTCCTCCTTTACAGTAATTAAGCAAGGACTGAGGGAAAGGACTCAATGAAGGTAGGGACCCTTTCATTCGAATCTGGAAGTAAATAATAAAATATGTTAACTGTCAGTAACATGAAACATTGTTTTAGGGAAAGTATAAAGAACAAGGCAGGTAAGAAGAACCATACAGAATAGAAAACAGCTCAATTCCTCTGAGCACTAGAAAAATACACAGAAGTTAGTTGTACTCTTGAAAACTTAATAAACAAATCTAATTAAAGAAATGTATTAAATTATATCTCAAAAGAGAAAAAAAGGTTTAAACAAATCATTTACAATCTTGTTAATCATTTTTGCTGTACAAATGAATCTAACACTATTTGTCTCTGGCTTTTCCCACAGGCGTAAGAAAGACAATCTTAAAAATTAAGTATCTAGGGGCCGGCGCCATGGCTCACTTGATTAAGCCTCCACCTGAGGCACCGACATCCCATATGGGCGCCGGGTTCTAGTCCTGGTTGCTCCTCTTCCAGTCTAGCTCTCTGCTGTGGCCCGGGAGGGCAGTGGAGGATGGCCCAAGCGCTTGGGCCCCTGCACCCACGTGGGAGACCATGAAGAAGCACCTGGCTCCTGCCTTCGGATCAGTGCGGTGCACCGGCCGCAGTGCGCCAGCTGTGGCGGCCATTGGAGGGTGAACCAACGGCAAAAGGAAGACCTTTCTGTCTCTCTCTCACACTATCCACTCTGTCAAAAAAAACCTTATGTCTATATATATAAATTTTTAAAAAAGTAATGACAGAATTAGAACCATTTGGCAACATCTGAAAAAATAATTAGTCCAGGAAAGGATCATCAATAAAACAATAAATTAAGTAAAAACTAAGGGTTGATGGGGAACTTGACAGAAGATGTGGCAAACCCAAACTCACTGATTAACCTTACTGACAATAAAAATGAAATAAGCAAGCCCATGTACCACCTGAAATGCTACAACAGGGAAGTATACCACACCTGTGAAGGATTCATTTTGAAGAAAATCTGAACCTTATCAAATCTATCGCAGTGAATATAGAGTGATCAACAGGTTAAAGAAAACAAAAAGGAAAGAACAGGTTAAACAACTTTAACTGAGGAAATGACCGAACTAGAGTACGACACAGGATAAATTACTCAGTTTCTCTAACAAATCAATTTAAAAAAAAAGTGTGGAGGGCCATTACATATACAAGAAGAGCAATCTGAGAGACTAAACCAGGAAGGATGAGCAGCAGGTTTGTAATCTATTCTCACCCTCTACTTAAGACTTGATCTAATCAAATCTCCTTGATAGTACATTAATGACAGACTTCCTATCAAATACATTAATGGGACTTACAAGCAGGATGCCACCAAGAGGTGGAAAGGTACAGCCAGCAAAGAAATGGGAACCCCAGGCCTACAGCCACATGGAACTGGTTTATGCCAACAACCTGAGTCTTTTTTTTTTTTAACTTTTTATTTATTTATTTATTTGAAGGTAGAGTTACAAAGAGGCAGAGAGAGACAGACAGAGACAGACTCCAAGAGAGATCTTCCATCCACTGGTTCACTCTCCAGATGGCTGCAACAGCTGGAGCTGCGCCAATCCAAAGACAGGAACTTCTTCTGGGTCTCCCACAAGGGTGCAGGGGCCCAAGGACTTCGGCCATCTTCTACTGCTTTCCCAGACCTGAAGAGGCTCGTGGCTTCAGATTGGCGCTGCTTGAGTCATTGCAGCCATCTGGGGAGTGAACCAAAGGATGGAAGACCTCTCTCTCTCTCTCTATCTCTGCTTTTCTGTAACTCTGCCTTTCAAATAAATAAATAAATCTTTAAATAAAATAAAAAAGGTGGGTCCCTGTCACCCATGTGGGAAACCCAGATGGAATTCTGGGTTCTGGTTTTCATTTGGCCTAGTCCTGGTTGTTGCAGACATTTGAGGAGTGAATGATGAGATGGGAAAATCTCTGGCTGTCTCTGTCCCTCACTGTCACTGTTTTAAATAAATCAATTAAAAAAGAAGAGGAGGATGTGCACCCTTGCACCCCTGCACCCTTGTGGGAGACCCAGAAGAAGTTCCTGGCTTTGGATTGGCACAGCTCCAGCTGTTGCAGCCATCTGGAGAGTGAACCAGTGGATGGAAGATCTCTCTCGGAGTCTCTCTCTGTCTGTCTCTTAAACTGCAACTAATTGTGGGGTGAGGGAAGAAGGAGTAACTATTATTCCCATTAGACGCCACTGTCTATTGCCAGACAGGATGGGACTGACCCAGAGAACAAGTTCAGGGCCCTCACCTTGAGCACAAAGAACTAGCTCTGCCTAGGATACTTACTGTATATAAGCCTGAAATCCACAGATCCATAGGGCAAGCGTCCTTAGAACAATGTCACTATTAAAAATATTATAGTATAAATATGAAGGTAGTTTGCAGCCAGTGCTGTGGCATGGCAAGATAAGCCTCCACCTGTGGCACCAGCATCCCATATGGGTACCAGTTCAGGTCTCAACTGATCTACTTCCGATCCAGCTCTCTGTTAATGGCCTGGGAAAGCAGTGGAGGATGGCCCCAAGTGCTTGGGTCCCTGCACCCATGTGGGAAACCAGGAAGTCCTTGGCTCCCGGCTTTGTATAGGCCCAGCTCTGGCCATTGCAGCCATTTGGGAAGTGATTCAGTGGATGGAAGACCTCTCTGTCTCTCCTTCTCTCTGTTTGTAACTCTGCCTCTCAAATGAATAAATAGTGAAAAAAAAAAAAAAAAAAAAAAGAGAGAGTACTTCAATAAGTTAGTGGAAAATGGAATTTTAAGTTTCTTTTGATAAAAAACAATTTTAAAATCCAGGCACAGATTTTTCATAACATGTGCTTTCCATGAACATTTTGAAGACCCCTCGAATTAGTACACGTTACTTGTCCAACGTGGTACATAAATGACCAAGACATTTCTGTACCTTCTGCATGACTTTTCGTGCCCACCTCAACTGCAAGATATACCACTGTGCCACAGGAACAGAACAGTGAGCGGCTCGGAAAAGTAGGAGAACACGCTGCAGGATGCCAGACACCTTTTGGCGATTATCTTTTTCAGCTTTTAGAAGAAGATCATCACCATCTTCCTGAGGAAAATAAAACAAGTTTAGTGGCTGGTAATAAGAAAATGTAAAATGTTAAAGTGAAAATACAGATAGGTTATTGATATTTAGGGCTTCTCAAACTAGAATGCTCCTGGAGATTTATAAAGGCAATTTTGAGGCACAGGCTATGAGATCCCAACCATAGCTATTTCTAAAGTTCTCTCTCCCTTCAAACAATGTACAGTCCCAAGCTAACCTTAGTCCCAAGTCTTACTCTATAACAGGTAAGCCCAGTACTCTTGACTCCACTGGTAAAACGTTACAGAGCTTCTCTTAAGCAAAATGTGTTCCCTTCCTCAGCCAAGGCAAAGTTCTGGAGAGGAATACAGTATTGCTATTTACAAGACAATTATATTAAATAATCCAGCAGAAAAAAAAATAAGATTTCTGATCAAAGCAAAATCAAAATAAGTCTTTCAAAAAAGGGAGACAATGAAGTAAGTAAAAGATGGAAAAACACGACTTCTAATTCTGACATTTGTTATTTCATTCTTATCCTAAAAAAAAAAATGCCCAGCCTTTAAAAATTAGTGAGAAACTTCTTTATTGTGCTACATCACTATAATTAACATTCATAACATTTATTGAATGCTTACCACGTATCCCACCCAGTTCCTGAACTAGAAGCTTTAACAGCATTTCTCACTGAAGCTTCACAAAAATGCCTTGAAAGGCACAGGTAGAATATCTCCAATCTGAAATGTTCCAGAATCCAAAACTTTCTGAGTACCAACATAATCCAACTGGAAAATTTAATTCCATGAAATTATTAAAAATACTGTATACCGGCTGGCATTGTGGCACAGCAGGTTAAGTGGCTGCCTGCTACACTGGCATCCCAAATCTAGAGTGTTAGCTCGAGTCCCAGCTGCTCTGCTTCTGATCAGCTCCCTGTTAATGTGCCTGGGAAGGTGGTGAGAGATAGTACAAGTACCTGGGCTCCTTGCCACCTATGCAAGACACCAGAATGGGCTCCTGGCTTTGGCCTGGCCCAGCCCTGAATACTGTGGCCATTTAGGGAGTGAATCAGCACATGGAAATGCTCTGTCTCTCCCTCCCTGTCACTCTCCTTGCAAATAAATAAATTTTTTAAATACTATATAATATCACCTTTAATATATGCAAATAAGGTAAATACAGACTCATTCCCATGATACCTCATTATATGTTTATGCAAGTATTCCAAAATCTGAAAACTTCCAAACCCAAAAGAGACTTCTGGCCCCAAGCAATACACATAAGGGATATTCAACCTATACTATTATCATCTGCATTTTAAAGAGGAAAAAAAAGTAAACACCAGTTTAATACATTCCCTGATAATATACAAGTTTATTTTAAAGATTGGACAAAGCTCACTTCAAATGAATGAAAAGAGTAGACTACGCTTACTTCACTAAGAACAGCTGGCTGGGGACAGTACAACGGCGGAGCTGGAAGATACAAGCCGACTGGAACCAACCCCCACAGCCTCCTACTGAAGTCCTTGGCAGAGTCCATCAGAAGCTGAAATGACTCCGAAAGAATATCTGCATCAGCCATAACTGATGCTTTCAGTACTTCCTGCACCGAACCAAATAGCAGGTTTGCATCTTCCTCTTCAATGGGATCTATTGAACACAAAATTTGGTTAACATTTACACTGAAACTCTCATTTTGTAAGATAAAATTTCAAATCTGAGAAAGCTAACAGTCTAGAACAAACATATTTGCTGATATGCAAAACATCCAAACTTAACAGAAATTTATGAACTATACTGTTACTCTACAATTATAGAAAACCACAGCATAAGACTTTTTCTTTCCAGAATTACTTAAGATTTAACAATTACACAAGAAAGACATTCTTGGCATGTAACACTGTTAAAAAAATACTTGAAAAGATATTAATAGGAAAAACAATGTCAAGAAAGACACCAAAATAGACATTATTTGAAGACCATGGGCGAGTAACTTTTTTTTTCCTTTTGTTTAAAATTAATGTATTTGAGTAGTATAAAGACAGAGTGCTACGTATGATGGTAAACTACCTAAATAATGGCCAGGGCTGGGCCAAACCAAACGGGCACCTGGGAGCTCAACCCAGGTCTCCCACGTGGATGCTAAGAACTCAGTCACTTGAGTCATCACTGCTGCCTCCCAGTATCTCCACTAGTTGGAAGCAGAGGAGGAAGAATAGGAAGAGCCAGAGGCAGAACCAGGTACTAAACTCAGACACTGCAACCAAGAACACAGGCATCATAGTCTTTAGGCTATACATCCATCCCATGTTTCTTTTTCTTAATTGTCTATCATAGTTTTATAATGATAAAAATTAGTAAAATTTATTTAAGAAGCTAAAAAATAGAAAAATGCAAAATGATCCTATGTAAAATATGGCTTCAGCCATATAAAATATCTATATATATGTGGACATGTCCCAGAAGCAGAACACAAGGAAACGTAGGCAGCAAAACTGGAGGCTTCAGGCTTTGTCTATTACAAACGTTTTAAACATACTGCAAAATATAGATATAATACGACAAACACTCATGTACTGACTTCTCATCCTTGTCTGGTGATAACATTCACTTTATATTCTTTATACGAAAATGCTACAAATATAGTTGAAATCTCAAGGACTAATTACATTCCACTCCCTCTCCCAGCCAGAGGTAGCCACTCTCCAGAAGTTGGTAAACAGTACTGGGATTCCTATGCTCTCTCTCTCTTTTATATGCTACAAAGCTTTTCCAACTCCTTATCTATCTATCTGTCTACCTACATTATCTGTTTTTTGTTTGTTTGTTTGTTTGTTTTGACAGGCAGAGTGGACAGTGAGAGAGAGAGACAGAGAGAAAGGTCTTCCTTTGCCATTGGTTCACCCTCCAATGGCCGCCGCGGCCGGCGCGCTGCGGCCGGCGCACCGCGCTGATCCGATGGCAGGAGCCAGGAGCCAGGTGCTTTTCCTGGTCTCCCATGGGGTGCAGGGCCCAACCACCTGGGCCATCCTCCACTGCACTCCCTGGCCACAGCAGAGGGCTGGCCTGGAAGAGGGGCAACCGGGACAGAATCCGGCGCCCCGACTGGGACTAGAACCCAGTGTGCCGGCGCCGCTAGGCGGAGGATTAGCCTAGTGAGCCGCGGCGCTGGCCCCATTATCTGTTTTTTAATATATGTAATCTCAAATTAATCTTTTTCTTAAAGATTTATTTATTTGAAAGACAGTTACAGAGAGAGTTAGAGCCAGAGAGAAAGGTCTTCCACTCGCTGGTTCACTCGGCAAATGATTGCAACAGCCAGAGCTGAGCCGATCAGGAGCCAGGAGCTTCCTCTGGGTCTCCAATTAGGGTGCAGGGGCCCAAGGGCTTGGGCCATCTTCTACTGCTTTCCCAGGCCACAGCAGAGACCTGGATTGGAAGTGGCACAGACTCAAACCGGCATCCATATGGGATGCTGGCACTGCAGGCCAGGGCTTTAACCCACTGCGTCACAGCACCAGTCCCTCAGATTAATCTTACAGTTTATTAATTTACTCTTATGCTGGTCTTTTTTTATTTACAAGATTTGTTTATTTATTTGAAAGGCAGAGTTACACAGAGAAAAGGAGACAAGGAGAGAGAGGTCTGCCATCCACTGGTTCACTCCCTAAATGGCAGCAACGGCCAGGGCAGAGCCAGGCAGAAGCCAGGAGCCACAGGCTTCCTCCTGGTCTCTCACATGGATGCGGGGGCCAAGGACTTGAGCCATCTGTTGCTGCTTTCCCAGGCTCCTCAGAAGTGGAACAGCCAGGATGTGAATGACATCCATATGGGATGCCAGTCCTGCAGACAGCAACTTAACCCACTGGGCCAGCTAATCTAATAATAATTTTAACCACCTATTGAGTTTTTTTTTTTAAGTTTATTTTCCAATTATGTCACACCTCTGCTCATCTGCTGAGTTCTGAGGGGTCTGTTTTTTATTTTTATTTGAAAGACAGAAAGGAATCTTTCATTGCTGCTTCACTGCCCAAAATGCTCATAATAGGCAGGGTTTCGCCAGAGTAAAGCCACGAGTCTGTAAGTCAATTCAGGTCTCCCACATGGGTGGCAGAGACCCAAGCACTTGAAACCATCACTGCTGATCAGAAATAGGGAAGTCAGGTCTTGAACCAGGCACTCTGTTAGGGGATACGGGTGTCCCAAGCGGTGACTCAACCACTGTGCTAAACAACTGCTCCCAATTTTTTGTTTTTAAACCAGGTTTTCCGAAGCATAATTTACATACAACAAAATTCACACTTGTCCAATTATATAGCTCAATAAACTGACAAATCTATAAAGGACTGTAAGAACATTTCAATCACTACAAAAGTTTTTTATGTATCTCTGTAGTCAATGCCCCCTTACTCCCAAGAAAGCACTGAAGTGTCTTCCTCTTCCCCTAGCTTTGTTTTCATAGAATTCCACATAAATTGACTCATACAGCGGTGGTCTTTGTTCCTATTTCTTTCATTAACATCACAATTCTGCAATTCATCTATGTTATCACATGTTATCCTTTTCTCTCCCCTTTATTATTTACTGTGGATTTTTATGGGAATATTGCACATGTTTATGCAATTCACTAGGTGATGGACAGCTGGGGTGCTTCTAAGTTTTGGTTATTAAAAAAAGCTGCTATGCGCTGGCCTCAGAATCAGCCCTTAAGGCATTTGGATGTGGCTAAAAAGCCCATGACAGCATCTCAGGCATGGAAAGCCAAAACACTGTGGCAAAAAATATCCTACATGAAGGATCTCTGTGAGTGAGATACCAGTGGTAAAAAGGGACCATCTAAGAAGAGTGCACTTTTCTCTGTAGGGAGGAGAGAACTTCCACTTTGCTTATGGCCCAGTCTAAATAATGATGAAGTTTGTGGATTCAAAAGGCTTCCATAGCCTTGGCAGCTCATGACAAGAGCCTCGGGTGATCACTGATGTCATAAAAAAAAGAGTGTCAATTGTTAAAAACAGGAGTCATTGTGCACTTGCTCCCCATGTAGGACCTCTGACCTTAATGAGCTGTACAATGAGAATTAACAGAAAAACTTGTCTTTAAACAGTACTTTATACTTGCTGTATAAGTACTTTATACTTAGTGTCTGTGTGGGTGTAAAGTGTTGAAATATTTACTTACTATAGAGTTGATCTTCTGTATATAAAGGTAATTAAAAATGAATCTTAATGAAGAATGGGATGGGAGAGTGAGTGGGGGGGGAACAGTAGGGATGGGAGGGCAGGTATGGGGGAAAGAACTACTATATTCCAAACGCTGTACCTATAAAATAAAATTTATATTTATTAAATAAAAGCTTTCTAAAAAAATAAAGTGTATCATCCAAAAAAAAAAAAAAAAAAAAACAAGCTGCTATGAACATTAATGTATGGATCTTTGGGTGGACTTATACTGTTATTTATTTTATCACATACTAGAAACCTGAATTTTTATTTGCTCTTTGTTCTCTGGCAACTTCCCTTACTTTCTTTAAAATTTGGCCTTTATATTGATATATTTTATCTAGAAGCACTTTGTATCTACATATTTATTGTAGGAGAGTTTCCAGGTCATCTAGAACAACATATTATTCGAACTGGAAGTTCAGATTGGTGGTATTTTCCTATTCTTTTTTTTTTTTTAATCCAAATTTTATGTAGTAATGTCTTATTAACTGAAAAATAAGAGAGAACTGCACAGAAAATTATCAAATAAATGTTTATAGTCAGATTTCCAAGAATTAGATATTCTCTCAAAGTTTAAATTAAAAAATTAAAAATAATTTAAATTAAGAAAAAACTTTTAAAAGGAGAGAGAGCCTTTAGCCTAGTGAGTAAGATGCTGGTTGGGATACTCAGCCCCACGCCTGGGTTCAGTGTCAAGCTCTGACTCCTAACTTCACTTTCACCCTGAGAGACAGCAGTAATAGCTTTGGTAACTGGGTTCCCTCTACCCAGGGCCAGCCCTGATCTTTACAGGCAACTGGAGAATGAGCCAGTGAATGGGATCTCTCTGTTTATATCTCTAATTAAAAAACAAGTATGTTCTTTTTAGCCGGCGCCGCGGCTCACTAGGCAATCCTCCGCCTAGCAGCGCCGGCACACCGGGCTCTAGTCCCGGTCGGGGCGCCGGATTCTGTCCCGGTTGCCCCTCTTCCAGGCCAGCTCTCTGCTGTGGCCAGGGAGTGCAGTGGAGGACGGCCCAGGTGCTTGGGCCCTGCACCCCATGGGAGACCAGGAAAAGCACCTGGCTCCTGGCTCCTGCCAACGGATCAGCGCGGTGCGCCGGCCGCAGTGCGCCGGCCGCAGTGTGCCGGCCGCGCCGGCCATTGGAGGGTGAACCAACGGCAAAGGAAGACCTTTCTCTCTGTCTCTCTCTCTCACTGTCCACTCTGCCTGTCAAAAAAAAAAAAAAAAAAAAAAAACCATAAAAAAAAAATAAGTATGTTCTTTTTAAAAAAAAGTTTGTAACTTTTAGAAATCTACAGGAAGAAGTCTCACTCTTTAATGAAGTCAAGCTTTAATAAAAACACAAGTGTAGGAGCCTGGTTAAACCACCATGGGAGGACCAGTTCAAGTCCCGACTACTCTGCTTCTGATCCACCTTCCTGCTAACATGCCTGGGAAGGTAGCAGATGATGATGGGCCAAGTCCCTGGGTTCCTGCCACTCCCATGGGAGACCTGGATGGAATTCTTGAGCCTTTAAAACAGAAGATGGAAGATCTCTCTCTCTTTCTCCCTCCCTCTCTCCCCACTACATCCCGTCACTCTTTCAAATAAACAAACAAGCCTTTAAACACACATACACACACAAAGTCCCCAGAGTTATCCTTGTTTTACCATCAAATATACACGTCTGCACACAATTGATTTAATGTTTTGTCTTCTGTAAAACAGATAAATTTTTGATACATCTGGGAAAATATTTATAAAATATGCAATGCTGGTTTTTTCTTAAATTTTATAACACCACTTTGAATTTTTAAAGTTAAAAAAAAAAACTATCATTTATGCAGTAGGTAAGAGTTGAACTAAATCACTTCAAGTACCATTCCAGGATTCCATGATCCTATGTCTACAAAAGAAAATGATCCAAATGTAGCAAAATACAATTAGTATAATATTATATATAGAAAGTAAGGAAATCATTCAGTTACTAACTCTCACATTATGAGCTGCCATCAATTTTGAATGCTCCTATGATTAAGTATAAATATCATACTTTATTTTTGGTAAGCTTATTTCGAAGTGCTAATGTATTTATAGATATGTACAAACTTTTTTTGAAAACTATCACAGGGTTTATTTTAACCTGATAAATGTATCAGATCTTATATAGATAACACACCTGTAAACTGTTTACATTTTAAGCGGATTTTGTCTCTTGTTTCCACAGAGGCTGGCTGACCCAAAAAACATTGCAATTTTTCCTGGAAAATCTGTGCTGGAGCCATATTTAATGGGAGATTCAGACCCTTTTTTTTAGACCTGAAAGAATATCATATCAAAAGAAATGAAACCAAATATTGAGAAAATCAAAGATTTCACACAAGTACTAATCATGAAATTTCAAGAAACAATGGAATTCACTTTATCCTTTGTTTTGAAAATAAAAATTTGAGTAAATTCTCTATGAATACTCCCCACAGTTAAGAGCCTATACATTTCTCCATTCATTTTTCCTTCTGTATTACATGCACATGCTAGTCAAACAAACCAAAACTTGTTTTTCGCGAGATGCCTTTGCTCAAGCTTGGAATGTTTTCTCTCTCATTCATTACTCAATTTGTCAAGAGCCTATCTGGGTTCCATGCCACCTCAAATGACATTTACTACATAAAATATTTCCCGCATTTCCCCTTAGTTGGTATTATCACACTCCTCACCAGACCACTGGCACTTTTCTTACCATATTATTAAATTATTATAATGGTTTCTCCTATTTTCTCTATTATAAAGCTTACGTGTCTTAGGTATAGTGACACGCTTATATCTGCTAAAGTACCTGGCATAAGGCTTGGTACAGAGCAGTTAATTTAAAAAAAAAAAAAAAAGGTGGGCCAGCGCTGTGACTTAGGAGGTAAAGCTGCCACCTGCAATGCCAGCATCGCATATGGGCACCAGTTTGAGTCCCAGCTGCTCTACTCCCAATCCAGTTCTCTGCTGTGGCCTGGGAAAACAGTACAAGATGGCCCAAGTCCTTGGATCCCTGCTCCCGCAGGAGAGACCCAGAAGAACCTCCTGGCTCCTGGCTTTGAATCGGCAAAGCTCTGGCCGCCGTTGCAGCCAATTGGGGAGTGAACCAGCGGAAATAAGACACCTCTCTCTCTGCTTCTCCTTCTCTCTCTGTATAACTCTTTCAAATAAACAAATCTTTAAAATAAAAAAGACTCAAATTGAAAAATATAGAAAAGATACAACAGTGCCACAGCATTCAAAAAGTTAAAATCATAGATAAGTTTAATTTATTTTAAAACTCAAATCCTATTATGAAATAAACACTCCACTCACTATAAGCTCTTTTTCTTAGAATTGTTTTTTGAAGATTTACTTTTATTTATTTGAAAGTCAGAGTTACAGAGAGTAAGAGGGAGTGACAGAGAGAGAGATCCCCCATCTGTTGCTGGTTTACTCCCCAGATGGCCACAACGACCATGGCTGTTTCAGAATGAAGCCAGGAGCCAGCAGCTTTTTCCTGGTCTCCCATGTGTTGGGGCATCTTCTGCTGCTTTCCCAGGTACATTAGCAGGGAGCTGGATCTGAAATTAAGCAGTTGATGGGGCCGGCATTGTGGCACAGTGGACTGGGTCTCTGCCTGCCACGCTGGCATGCCATATGGGTGTCGGTTAAAGTCCCGGCTGCTCCACTTCCAATCTAGCTCTCTGCTATGGCCTGGGAAAGCACTAGAGGATGGTCCAAGTCCTTGGGGTCCTGCACCCATGTGGGAGACTTCGGAAGAAGCTCCTGGCTCCTGGCTTTGGATTGGCTCAGCTCTGGCTGTTACAGCCATCTGAGGAGTGAACCAGCAAATAGAAGATCTCTCTCTCTCTGCCTCTGCCTCTCTAACTCTGCCTTTCAAATAAATAAATAAATCTTTTCAAAAAAGAAAGTTCTATTGGACAATGCTGACCTAAGGATTCCATTTAACATATTAATACCAAAATAAAAGATACATAACACATCTTTAGGTGAATATCATATTGCATGTTTCCCTAAAAATACACACCTCTTGAAACTGCTATCACGTTTACAGAAAAATTGGAAAGCCACACCAATTGACACAGATGTCTTCCAGTCTCCAAGTTTATGTGCCAACCATACTGCCTCTGGAATCAGGCCACCAATAAATAGTAATTCAAGGGCATATTCAACAGTCCACACATTGGAGAGATTCTGATCTCTAACAGCACTTGCCACCTTAGAGTGTTGCAGAGGAATAAGCCGAAGGGACTGATCTGTGAGTAAATTAAAAAAAAATGGATATTCTACTTACAACTCGTGTATCCAAACTCATGCCTCCTTACAAGAGTATATTTATCTCTTCCACTATTATTTTCCACACAAAGCTACAGCAAGGTATACCTATAAAGTGGGCTACAATAAAGTACACATGTGCTACACCATTTTTACTTTTTTTGTAAGCACTGATGAGCTTTTTTGTAAACACCCTGTAACCTTATGGTCCAGGAAGGTCGTGACCAAACAAGTGCTTGACGAAAGACATGTCACTGACATCCTCCACCCCGGAAGGCAACAATGCTTCAGAAAGAAATTCAGAAACAGAGTCAAAACAGAATCCATTCTGGTGATGGCAACCCAAGTGGCTTTGGCAGGATTTACAAGTCCTAGAACTACACAAAGAAAATCCAAGCACAGATTTACAAGAACTGGTTCGTATGAGAAGGAAAGCACCTCAAGAAAATTGTGAAAGGAGCCCAAGAACAGGATGGAGTGTTTTGAAGGCCAATGTTCCTGCTGGGGAAAAGCAAGATTCTGCAACAACTTTATTTTCAGGCAGTGGGCAAATTTTTCATGACAGGATCAATAAAATGCAGAAACTTAAAAAAAAGTGCAAAGAGAAAATCGTTTCTTGACCACATTACCTGTTTTCACATGCAGTGGAGGAAGAATATTCACATTGTGAGGTGGCAAAATGCAAAGCAGCTGATTGGTGAAATAGGCAGTCATGAAGCGAGCCATGGCCTGGACAACTCTGACTGCTGCCTCCGGATGGACGCACCCAGCCATTCCAAACTCAGAGTGAGACGTCTCAGGAACTAAGGAACACAGTCAAAGGAGGTTCTGATTAAACCGACACAAAGTAGTCACATCTAAGGTCCCAACATCATACAAAAAGAAAGTGATAATAAAAATGCTTCTTCTGAGATGCACACCTAAGGCCTAGAACAGCTAAACTGTAGCCATACTTCCTGCAGACAGTAAAAATGAAAACAATTAACCTATAGGCCCTGGAGTTGTACCAGCATCCCATCCATATAAGAGTGCAGGTTCAAGGCCGGTGCTGTAGCACAGCAGGAAAAGCTACCTGCAGAGCTGGCATCCCATATGAGCTGGTTCAAGTCTCGGCTGCTCCACTTCTGTTCCAGCTCTCTGCTATAACCTGGAAAAGCAGTGGAAGATGGCCCAAGTGCTTGGGCCCCTGCAACCGCGAGAGAGACCTGGAAGAAGCTCCTGGCCCCTGGTTTCAGCTTGACACAGCTGCAGCATTGCAGCATTGTTTCAGTGAAACAGCAGATGGAAGATCGCTCCCTCTCTCTGCCTCTGCCTCTCTGAAACAACTCTTCCTTTCAAATAAATAAATAAATCTTAAAAAAAAAAAAAAAAAAAGAGTTTACATCCAAATCCTGGCTGCTCAGCTTCTGATCCAGCTTTCTAATGTGCCTGGAAAGGCAGTAGAAGACGTTTATATCTGCTAAAGTACCTGGCATAAGGCTTGGTACAGAGTAGTCAATTTAAAAAAAAAAAAGGGGGGGGAGCTGGCGCTGGTAAAACTGCCGCCTACAGTGCCCGTATCCCATATAGGTGCCAGTTCGAGTCCCAGCTGCTCCTCTCCCAATCCAGCTCTCTGCTAGGGCCTGGGAAACAGTAGATGGCCTAAGTTCTTGGGCCCCTGAACCCACGTGGGAGACTCAGAGGAAGTTCCTGGCTCCTGGCTTCGGATTAGTGCAGCTCCAGCCAAGCTCCAGCCCATTGTGGCCATCTGGGGAGTGAACCAGCAGATGGAAGACCTATCTCTCTATCTCTACCTTTCTCTGTAACTGTCTTTCAAATAAATAAAATAAATTGGGGCTGGCGTTGTGACACAGCGGGTTAACACCCTGGCCTGAAGCACTGGCATCCCATATGGGTGCCAGTTCTAGTTCTAGCTGTTCCACTTCTGATTCAGCTCTCTACTGTGGCCTGGGAAAGCAGTAGAAGATGGCCCAAGTGCTTGGGCCCCTGCACCCATGTGGGAGATCCCGAAGAGGCTCCTGGCTCCTGGCTTCGGATCAGCTCAGCTCTAGCTGTTGCAGCCATCTGGGGAATGAACAAGCGGATGGAAGACCTCTCTCTCTCTGTCTCTACCTCTCTCTGTAACTCCTTCAAATAAATAAAAATAAATCTTTAAAAAAAAAAAAAAAAGGCGTACCTGGACAATCTTCATGTTCTTTTACAGGTAGTTGGGACCATCTCAGTATTTCCCTTACTAGCAGATCGCATAATCCTTGAGCATCATTTAAATTATAACTATAGAGGTAGCAGTATAAGAGAGAAAGATAATAGCGTGTCTGAAGAAAACATGTCCTTCTTCCTCCTGCAATGGCAAATAATTAAGCACATTGGCAAGGAAATGCTCTTAGTCTACTACTCATCAGAGAGGAGTGTGCAACTTGTAAAAACCCTTAATACTGGATGAGAAATCTTTTTCTACCTCTCAAAATAAATAAATAGATACTGGTTAAGTAGATGAATGAATAAAGCATACGAAGCCACAGCAGTAGCAAATGCAGTCATTGGCCAAATTTGACCATTCAATAGCTGCCGGTAGGGGTTAGCTCCAGAGTCACCATCTGAGAATTTCTCTCATTTCAGCTGCATGCTCAGTCCTATTATCTTACTGAATTGTCCTTATCAAAAAACGCTATGTAGGAGCCGGCACTGTGGCACAGCGGGTTAATGCCCTGGCCTAAAGCTCCAGCATCCCACATGGAAACCAGTTCGATCCAGCTCTCTGCTATGGCCTGGAAAGCAGTGGAAGATGGTCCAAGTCCTTGGGCCCCTGCACTCGCATGGGAGACCCAGAAGAAACTCCTGGCTCTTGGCTTCAGATCGGCGCAGGTCTGGCCGTTGTGGCCATCTGGGGAGTGAACCAGCGGATGGAAGACCTCTTTCTCTCTGTCTCTACATTTCTCTGTAACTCTTTCAAATAAATAAAATAAATCTTGGAAAAAAAAAAGAATCTTGTATTTAGGATCTAAATCTCATTTTTCCCCCCAACAATAATCAACCACACAAGTTTCAACATTAACCAAATGACATGAGACTTATCCAGAGATCCCTGCAAATATTCTTGGTACTACAGATTTCAAGACTAATTTCAAATAAGCATTTCTGATAGTCCAGTTGCCTATATAATTTGTACTCTATTTGGGCATTAAAATATTGCGAGCATTGTAAAAGTTGGAATTATTTTTAAGCTCTGAAGCAAATTAAAATATGTTCCCAGCAAAATCACTGCCATGTAGCATTATCATCACTCCAGTACCTTTCTCTTGAGTTTCTTGTAGCGCCTGCTTCCACAACTCAACAGACTCTTCATATGAGCCTAACAGGAAACACTCTTCTCCTAGAAAGTTTTTAACCAAAAATCAGTCATATTTACATTGCTTTATGGAACTTTGTTTTAAAATTCAGTGGACACATCTCAGCCAAAAATTATTTTTGAAAAGCAAACTGCAAGCAATTAAAAAAATAAAAGCCTGGTTAACTATTTCACTTATTTGTAGAAACAGAAATTGTTTATAATATACTGAGGGGGCTAGCTTTGTGGTGCAGCAAGGTAAGCAGCTGTCTACAGTGCTGGCATCGCATATTAGAGCACCAGTTCGAGTCCCAGCTGTTCCGCTTCAGATCCAGCTCCCTGCTAATGGGCCTGGGAAAGCAGAGGATGGTGGCCCTTGAGTTCCTGCTACCTACATAGGAGACCTGGATGGAGTTCTGAGCTCCTGATTTCAGCCTGGAACAGGCTCAGCTGTTGCAGCCATTTGGAGAGTGAACCAACGGATGAAAATCTGTACGTGTCTATGAGGATGTATGAGTGTGTACGCACGTGTGTGTATATGTGTGTCACTCTGCCCTACAAGTAAATAAATAAATCTCTTTTTTTTTTATTTGACAGAGTTATAGACACTGAGAGAGAGACAGAGAGAAAGGTCTTCCTTCCGTTGGTTCACTCCCCTAATGGCTGCTACGGCCGGCGCACAACGCTGATCTGAAGCTAGCAGCAGGGCACCTCCTCCCGGTCTTACATGCAGGTACCAGGACCCAAGCACTTGGGCCATCCTCCACTGCACTCCCAGGCCACAGCAGAGAGCTGGACTGGAAGAGGAGCAACCAGGACAGAATCCGGTGCCCTAACCGGGACCAGAACCCAGGGTGCCGACGCCACAGGCGGAGGATTAGCCAAGTGAGCCACGGCGCTGGCCAATAAATAAATCTTAAAAAAGAAAAAAAACAAAGATACTGACCATTGATAGGTTTCAGTTCTAAGGTTTGGTTCAAGCAGTCTCCAGCAGTCTGTAAGTTGGCCTGTATATGACACAACAAGAACTTGACAGTAGATGCTTCGTGTGCCATCTTTTCAGTGAACTGTATGTAACCTTCTGGAACTCTTCGACCTAACTGTGTTTGATACCATAGAGTTTTTTGGTACAACAATCTCCAGAGAACAATCAATCTGCAAACAAAATAAGGTAGTCTTTAAAACCACATTCAGACTCGTTTAGCCCCCTTCTTAGCCTGTCTTTTGGACAAGCAAAATAGGAGCCTATTATATGGGAGGTAATGTGTACAGAAACAGATCAGATTTAAATACAGTACCAAGTCCAATGGTCAAACAATGTGTAACACATATAAAAATAAAACTTTATAAATGATTCATGCACCTGGGGGTAATTTTTCAATAGCACTTAACCAAAATCTTTGAATAACATCATAAATTGCCCAAAACCAAATATATATACATATATATGTGTGTATGTTGCATAAAATTTGACAAAAATGCTAAAATATCTTAACAAAAATTTTATATATTTACCAGCTACAAAATGGTATTTTAAAACAAGCACTTAAATATTTATTTACTTATTTATTTGAAAGAGATACACAGAGAGAGAAGGAGAGGCAGAGGCAGAGGCAGAGAGAGAGAGAGAGAAAGGAGAGGAGAAACTTCCATCGGCTGGTTCACTCTCCAACTGGCCACAACAGTCAGAGCTGCACTGATCAGAAGCCAGGAGGCTGGAGCTTCCTCCGGGTCCCCCATGAGGGTGCAGGGGCCCAAGGACGTGGGCTATCTTCCACTGCTTTCCCAGGCCACAGCATAGAGTTGGATTGGAAGTGGAGCAGATGAGACTTGAACCAGCGCCCATATGGAATGCTGGCACTGCAGCCGGTGGCTTTACCCGCTATGCCACAGTGCTAGCCCCCTTAAATATTATTTAAATACCATAGGGCTTTGGGACCAGCACTGTTACACACGAGGCTGAACCGCCTCCTCCAATGTCAGCATACCATTCGCATGCTGGTTCAAGTCCCAGTTGCTCCACTTCCAATCCAGTACCCTGCTAATGTGCCTGGGAAAGCATCAAGAGACGGCCAAGTACTTGGGCCTCTGCCACCCACATGGGAGATCCAGATTGAGTTCCATGCTCCTGGCTTCAGCCCGGACAAGCCCTGGCCATTATGGCCAACTATGCATTCAATCAATGAATGGAAGTGCTCTCACACTCTCTCGCTCTCTTTTTCTCCCTGTAACTTTGCTTTCCAAATAAGTAAATTTTAAAAGAAAAAATAGTGCCGTGATGCCGAGTGCTAACGGAAACAGGATTTCTTTCTGCAGAGATAAAAACGTTCTGGAATTAGTGCTAATGATTTCACCATAAAATCCACTGAAATACACACTATGCAATAGCGAATTTTACAGTACGGATTTTTTTTTTTTTTTTTTTTTTTTTGACAGGCAGAGTGGACAGTGAGAGAGAGAGACAGAGAGAAAGGTCTTCCTTTTGCCATTGGTTCACCCTCCAATGGCCGCCACGGCCGGCGCACTGTGGCCGGCGCACTGCGCTGATCCGATGGCAGGAGCCAGGTACTTAGCCTGGTCTCCCATGTGGGTGCAGGGCCCAAGGACTTGGGCCATCCTCCACTGCACTCCCTAGCCACAGCAGAGAGCTGGCCTGGAAGAGGGGCGACCGGGACAGAATCCAGCGCCCCAACCGGGACTAGAACCCGGTGTGCCGGCGCCACAAGGCGGAGAATTAGCCTAGTGAGCCGCGGCGCCGGCTGGAATTTCTTTATTTTTAAAGATTTATTTATTTTATTTAAAATGAAGAGTTACAGGAAGGCAGAGGCACAGGCAGAGCAATCTGCCATCCGCTGGTTCACTCCCCAAATGGCCACAAGAGCTGGAGCTGGGCTGATCAGAAGCCAGGAGCTTCTTCCAGGTCTCCCATGCGGGTACAGGGGCTCAAGGGCTTAGGCCATCTTCTACTGTTTTCCCAGGCCTTGGCAGAGAGTTGGATCAGAAGTGGAGCAGCCAGGACTCAATCAGGGCCCATATGGGATGCCAGCACTGCAGGCAACAGTTTTACCCGAGATGCCACAGTGCCAGTCTCTTTTCTTTTTTTTTTTTTCAAACACTGATGAGTTTAATTCATTTTCCTAAGCACTTTATTTATGCATTTGAAAAGCAAAGTTAGAGAGAGAGAGAAGGACAGACAGAGAAAGAGAGAACTTCCATTCGCTGGTTCATTCACCAGATGGCTGCAATGACCAAAGCAAGGCCAGATCAAAGCCAGAAGCCAAGAGCTTCATCTGGGTTTCCCACATGGGTACAGAGGACCAGGCACCTAGCCCATCTTCTGCACATTAGCAAGGAGCTGGATCAGAAGTGGAAAAGCCAGGACTCAAACCAGCGTTCATATAGGATGCTGGCCTGCACCATGACTTAACTCGTTGTGCCACAGTGCCAGCCCCTTTTTATGTCTTTTTAAAAAAGCAAAAAAAAAAAAAAAAAAAAAAAAAAAACCTGATGAAAATGCTGTTCTCATTTTTTTTTTTAAAAAAAGATAAATTTTTTTTCTTTGAAAGGCAGAGCTTCAGAGAAGGAGGAAGGAAGGAAGGGAGAGAGAGAGGGAGGGAAACAGAAAGAAAGAGAGAGAAATAGAGAGAGAGAGAGAGAGAGAGAGAGAGAGAATGTTCTATCAGTTGGTTCATTCTCTAAATGGCCAGACCAAAGCCAGAAGCCAGGAGCTTCATTTGAGTCTTCCACATGGGTGCAGGGGCCCAAGCACTTGGACCATCTTCTGTTGCTTTCTCAGGTTCATTAGCAGGAAGCTGGATTGGAAGTGGAGCAGCTAGTTCTTGAACCAGCGCCCATATGGGATGCCAATGTCACAGGCAGCAGCTTAACCCACTATGCCAAAACACCGGCCCCAGCTTCCTAATATTAAAGTAAATACTTATACCTATGTCCTGGCTGGTGAACAAGATTCGTTACTTGAGGATGAATCTTGAAAGATGACTTCCATGACCAGTTTCCATCAGGGCTACATTCTTGAAACATTTGAAAGACAGGCACCACCAATGCGTCTTGATCTGCTGCTCTACTTCCATCAGTTGATGCTGAAGTAACTTCAGGCTGAAGACTGTATATACCATTTAAACTGTCGGTTACCATTCTGAGTAAATAAAAACAGGCTAAAAGTTTCTCTGAGAATAACTGACCCTTCTGTTGCTGATCCAGCAAAAGTCTTAGAGTATTTGAGGTCAGCTTTATCAAATATCCCACATCTTGTCTGTATCTCACATCCCAGTACTGGATTGATAAACACTGAAGAAAAAATTGAAAGGTACCAAGTACCCATGTGTTCTGTCTTGAGTTCTCACTTAAAAAAGGATCAAGTTTAGGTAAAGGACTTTTTACAAACTGAAGAATGTAGAAAAAATGAGTGATACAAACCACTGTATAATTTAACATTAAATTTTTTTCTGTCACATCTTTTGAAATTCCTATTGTCCATGCTGCAAGTAGATTTTTCTGGATGGAATGCAGTTCTGTAATGGATCTGTCTGCCTCCTTGGCATCATCCTTTGCATGTATTGTATCAAACATAGATGCAAACTCCAATCTTCCTTCCTTGACACTACTAAATAGCACATCATTCTTTTTTTTTGAAAAGGTAAATAACTGGTTTGAAAAATATTTGCCTTCATTTGTTTCCTCTGCTTCAAAATCCTAAATATGATAGAAAGAAATTTATTTCATATCACTTAATCCCTATTAAGCGGAGTCACATTGGTGTTCTCAAATTTCTCTTCCCTTTAATAAGGGAAAAATGAAATGTGTTTCTTAAAATAAAGTCAAGTGGAAATGTTCAAAGTAAATGCACTACAAGTACCTGACAATCTGCCGTCTCTTCATTCACCGTCCCTATTTCGTTTGCCTGCAAAAACCTAGGGACAGTGGAATCAGCTGGACGTTCATTTCCTTGGTGTTTTAACAGGCTAGACCTTAGGGAATCCAGTGATCGTAAGTTCAGCCCTTTGCCTTTTGGCTACAGGAGAAAAGAGGAAAATCAGATTTGTAATTCCATTACAAGCAATAAAAAATGTTATGGATAACTGTATATAATTACAAACATAGTTTATAGTTTTAAATTTGACAGAACAAGGAAGCAAATTTTACAAATGGTACCAAAAAGCACCATACCTTAGACTGTAACACACTTTGGTATGCTTTCTCAAGCCTCTGGGTTGAGTCAAGTAGTAGTGATCTCATGAGCATGGATGGAGACAGATTATCAAGAAACCGAAGGGTTGTGACCATGTATCCATCAGAAACAATGAGGTAGGGTAACCGTGAGTGTGTGTTTACAGAAAATTTCTGTCTCATAGGGTCATTATCAGAAGCTGATGAATCTACAGAATTCTTTGACTCTTGAAAATGCTGTGGTCTAGCAACAACATCAAAATTCAAGAATCAGTAAGAGATCTTAAAGGAAACAATCATACTACTCCAAAGAAGAAGCAAAATAAAGCTACAGAATAATGAGAAAACAAGCAGCTGAAACATATATAAAGAGATTAAATATTGGGGCCAGCACTGTGGCATAGTGAGCTAAGTCTCCACCTTCAGGGGCCAGCAGCAGAAGATGGCCTAAGTATTTGGGCCCCTGCACCTGCGTGGGAGACCTGGCAGAAGCTCCAGGTTCCTGGCTTCAGATCAGCCCAGCTCCAGCTGTTGCAGCCATTTAGGGAGTGAACCAGCAAATGGAAGAGCTCTCCCTCTCTGTCTCTCCCTTTATTACTCTAACTCTACCTCTCAAATTAATAAAATTATTTTTTTAAAAAGATTAAATGTGCTTATATATATATAGTTGGAAAATATATTGATTAAAAGATATGTAGGCTTTTAATTTTTCCCAAAATTGTAGTATTTACTTTTTTAATTAATATACAAAATATTTCAGGCAAGAATTAAAAGTTTACTTTTGGGGCGGGCACTGTGATGCAGTGGGTTAATGCCCTGGCCTGAAGCATTGGCATCCCATATGGGCGCTGGTTCGAGACCCAGCTGCTCCACTTCTCATCCAGCTCTCTGCTATGGCCTGGGAAAGCAACAGAAGATGGCCCAAGCACTTGGGTCCCTGCACCCACGTGGGAGACCAGGAAAAAGCTCCTGGCTCCTGGTTTCAGATCGGCGCAGCTCCAGCTGTTACGGCCAATTGGGGAGTGAACCACCGGATGGAAGACCTCTCTCTCTCTCTCTGCCTCTCCCCTCTCTCTGTGTAACTCTTTCAAAAACACATAAATCTTTAAATAAAAAAAAAAAAGTTTAATTTTATTATTAAAGAGAATTAAACAGTTACCTTTCCTAAGAAGGAGACAGGCACACAGAGAAAGAAGAGAGAGATCTCCTACCTGCTGGTTCATTCCCGAAACACTTTCAATAGCCAGAGCTGGCCAAGCTGAAGCCAGGAGCCAGGAACTCAATCCAGGTCTCCCAACCGAGTGGCAAGAACTCAAAAAGTTGAGCTCTCACCTGCTGTCCCCAAGTTACACATTAACAGGAAATTGGAATGAGGAATGGAGCCAAGACTTAAACTCACACACTCCAATATCCAGTATGTGATGCAGGCATCCCAAGTGGTAGCTTAACCACTGTCAGACACCTACCCCGTTCAACATACACTTAAATATACTTATAGGAATACAATTAAAAGCTATTGGCGTACCTACTTTTAAAAAAAGAAGAAAAATAGAGAATGTCTGGAGAGGACAATGACAGTAAAACTATATCAGTTTAGGATTAAATCTGGTGAGTTTCCACTTAAGTGTACTCATTTACTGTTATTGTTATTTCTGATTCTGATTACTTGACATCACTGATTATTAAGTTTGGGGCTATATATATATATATGTGTGACAATAATCTCAGCTTACTGTCTTTTTTTCTAGTTAGGAAACTATTCAAATTTAGATTTTTTAAATTAAATAACCAAGAATAGGAGATTGGTTAATCAGACAACATACAAGCCACAGAAATCGGCAGAACCACTACAACATAATGCCTGACAAGGAAAGTTAGTCTTTCATTTTCTACACAATTTACTTTTGATCCACATGACTTTTTTATACTATATATGATTGTGTGCTTAACCTGCTTTTTTTTTTTATTTTTTTTTATTTTTGACAGGCAGAGTGGACAGTGAGAGAGAGAGACAGAGAGAGAAAGGTCTTCCTTTGCCGTTGGTTCACCCTCCAATGGCCGCCGCTGCAGCCGGCGCACCACGCTGATCCGATGGCAGGAGCCAGGAGCCAGGTGCTTTTCCTGGTCTCCCATGGGGTGCAGGGCCCAACCACCTGGGCCATCCTCCACTGCACTCCCTGGCCATAGCAGAGAGCTGGCCTGGAAGAGGGGCAACCGGGACAGAATCCGGCGCCCCGACCGGGACTAGAACCCGGTGTGCCGGCGCCGCAAGGTGGAGGATTAGCCTATTGAGCCACGGCGCCGGCCCTTAACCTGCTTTCAACAACTGGCTCTGTTCCTGCTAATGCACATCCTGAAAGCCACTGCTAACAGCTTAAGTAACTGGGTCTCTGCCACTCACATGAAAGATCTAGATGGAGTTTCTGGCACCTGGCTTCAGGTCACTGCAGACATTTGGTAAATGAATCAGCAAATGAGAACTCTGTCTCTTAAATAAATTACTTTTTAAAGTAAAATAAAGTAGTATTAGTTCTGTAATAAAAAATCCATTTTGAAAGGCCTCAAATATTAATTTAAAAGGAGAATGTAAAGAAATCTAGTCAATTATGAATTAGATCCTAAAGAGGAAAACAAAAACATTGCAGGAAGTGATGAATATCTTCCATTTGCAATATCTATGGCTACAAATTAGGCATTACTTTTTGCTAACATAAATCAAGCACACATCTCTCCAGGTTCCTCTCTATAAAGCAGAGAATGGATTCACCTCAAAGGTCTTTTCCAATTTTTCTATTTTGTTAATAGCTGTATATACAGATCTAGCTACACATACAAATACAATCAAAATCAGTTACAAATATTTACTGAGCACTTATTTTACAAAAAAAACAGAGCTAAGTGATTTATAATGACACATGAGTACTACCTTACTTCATTCACTCAACCCTGAGAGACAGTAACTATCACCCTCATTTCACAATAAAAGAGAGGCTTAAAAACTAACTTATCCAATGTCACACAACTAATAAGTAAAAGAACCAACATTTGAATTTTGCTCTGGCTCACCTCAAATTACAAATTTAAATATAGGACAGTTATTATGATACATGACATTAAGCCACCACTTAGGATGCCTGTATCCTTTACTGAGTGCTGGTTCAAGTCTTGGCTACTCTGCTTCTCATCCAGTTCCCGGATAATGCACCTAGAAGGCAGCAGATGATGGCTCCAGTTCATGGGTACTTGCCATGCATGTGGGAGACTTAGATGGAGTTCCTGGATCCAGGCTTCAGCCTGGCCCAGACCTGGCTGTTGTGGGCATATGGGGAGTAAAACAGCAGCCAATGGAAGATCAACCTCTGTCTCTCTCTCATACTTCCTTTCAAATGAATAAATTTTTTTAAAAAAATTAAAAAATGACTACATTCTAAAGTCTTCTATCCATTTCCAACAACTTTCTCCTTTTGGGGAAAAAAGTAGACAAACTCATGTGCCAAGTTAATTTTGATTTTTAATTTATCTAAGTGAAATTCTAACAAAAAATGCCATATTATACTTTTACCAACTTTTATAACAATGAAGATAAATTCTTAGTGTTACTGAATAATTAAATAATGTACTTACAAAGTCACAATGTCAAACTGTCACCATGATTAAGCCACAAAAAGAAACAGAAGAAAACTATAAATAAACAGATAATGAGATAACAGAAAGAATAAAACAATTTGAAATGTGGTATTGCTAAAAATAAAAATACACAGTAAAAATAATACCAAAAAAGAGAAAAACTTCTGTAAACAAATTAAAACAATTCCAGTGTCTCACCTATATGTTATTAGAGGATGAAGAGGAATAAATTCTGCTGGCCCAAATTCAATGGAGCAACCAAACGTAATTAATGTTAGCAATTCACCTTGACACGTCAGTAAAACCAAGGAGCCACGTTTTAATATACAAGCCAGAAAAAGACTGTCATGAGTCCAGCTGATATCACCTATCCAGTAGGACCTACAAAGAGCAAAGGACACATTAGAAAGGGCTCTTGGGGCCGGCGCTATGGCATAGTTGGTAAAGCAACCACCTGCAATACCAGCATCCCACATGGGTGCCGGTTCATGTCCCGGCTGCTCCACTTCCGATCCAGCTCTCTGTTGTGGCCTGGGAAAGCAGTGGAGGATGGCCCAAGTCCTTATGCCCCTGCACCCAGAAGAGGCTCCTGGCTTCGGATTGGTGCGACCCCGGCTTTGCAGCCAATTAGGGAATGAGCCAATGGATGGAAGACCTCTCTCTCCCTCTCTCTTTCTCTCTCTCTCCCCCTCTCTCTTTGTGTAACTCTGACTTCCAAATAAATAAAATAAATCTTTAAAAAAAAAAAAAGAAGAAAAAGGGCTCTTGACACTTCATAAGAGGCTGTACCAAGTACAGGTGACACATTTCAAATAAAGAGGCCAAAAGTAAAGATAGGAATCGGCACACACATTTCATGAATGTCACTTCCTCTTAAAAAAAAGTTTGCTCAAGAACATGTACTACAATATTCCAAATGGAAATTCAGCTTCATAGGCAATTCAAAATTCCCTAAAGAGGTAAGCCTTTTAAAAGGCTATGACTACCCCAACCTTCCTGAAAAAATAAGCCTTCCCAATCCAGGCTTTTCATTTCAGTGTCTCCATTTAACCAAGTATTTCTCTACCTACTAATTATTCCACTCCCAAGAAGACAGAAAAGTACCATGAAAGAAAGTATGTTCATTTATCTTCCACATCACCAGACCTTCCTCCTTCCTTAAAATAGTTGAGGCTTTCTATAAATGAAATAGCTTTTAGAGTTTATCAAGCACAGAAACCGAAGGTAGACTAAACTGTATCACATGATCCTACTGAATTATTATAGATTTAAATTTGTCTAACTATTAGAAATAAAAATAAAAACACTACTTAAAACACTTAAGAGTTCTTACCTGACAAGCGAAGTTGGAAGCACAGGATTCTTATTACTACATCCTTTAAGGCTACCAGAGTGAGTAACAAAATTCACTGTGTTTACAAATAATACCTGAGTTGCCTAGAAAGAAAATAAAGACAAAAATTATTAAAATTATTTTAATCATTACTTCCAATTGTGGATACTGGAATCCTAGATCAATAAACTACCCAGGGAGTCTTTCCCAACTTGCAAGGCAATGTTGACCACTAACAGCCCAACATATTAATGCTTCACCATAAGTTATCACTCACTCTCTTCTTTCCTCCTTTTCCCTTATCCTCTTTTTAAAATATATATGTATTGGCCAGCGCCGCGGCTCAATAGGCTAATCCTCCGCCTGCGGCGCCAGCACATCGGGTTCTAGTCCCGGTCGGGGCGCCGGATTCTGTCCCGGTTGCTCCTCTTCCTGTCCAGCTCTCTACTGTGGTATGTATGTATTTAGGCCAGCGCCGTGGCTTACTTGGCTAATCCTCCGCCTGCAGCGCCAGCACCCCGGATTCTAGTCCTGGTTGGGGCACTGGGTACTAGTCCCTGTTGTTCCTCTTCCAGTCCAGCTCCCTGCTGTGGCCCGGGAGGGCAGCAGAGGATGGCCCAAGTGCTTGGGTACCTGCACCCGCACGGGAGACCGGGAGGAAGCACCCGGCTCCTGGCTTCGGATCGGCGTAGTGCCGGCTGTAGCAGCCATTAGGGGAGTGAACCAACAGAAGGAAGATCTTTCTGGCTGTCTCTCTCACTGTCTATAACTCTGCCTGTCACCATTTATTTATTTATTTAGAAAGTCAAAGTTACAGAGGGAGAGAGAGAGAGTGAGAGATCTTCCATCCACTGGCTCACTCCCCAGATGGCTACAAAAGCCCGCACTGGGCCAAGCCAAAGCTAAGAGCCAGAAGCCAGGAATTTCATCTGGGTCTCCCACCTTGGTGGCAGGGACCCAAACAGTTGGGCCATCTTTACCACTTTTCCAAAGCCATTCAAACACTTGGGTCATCTTCCCCTATAAACAGGGAACTAGATCAGAGTGGAGCAGCCAGGACCCAAAATGGCACCTTCATGGGATGCTGGCTTTACAGGCTATCACAATGTCACTCCCTCATCCTCTTTTACTTAGATCAACTTTAAAAAATCTTGGGGGGCCAGTGCTATGGCATAGTGGGTAAAGCCGCCACCTGCAGTGCCGAGATCCCATATGGGTGCCGGTTCAAGTCCCAGCTGCTCCACTTCCCATCCAGCTCTCTGCTATGGCCTGGGAAAGCAGTGGAAAACGGCCCAAGCCCTTGGGCCCCTGCACCCACGTGGGAGATCTGGAAGAAGCTCCTGGCTCCTGGCTTTGGATCGGCACAGCTCCGGCCGTTGCGGCCAATTGGGGAGTGAACCAGCAGATGGAAGACCTCCCTCTCTGCCTTTCCTCTCTCTCTCTGTGTAATTCTTTCAAATAAATAAATCAATCTTTAAAAAAATAAAAAACTTTGGCAGCTCATTTAAATAACTACCAATTTACAGTGTCAAGTTGGTTAAGAAAACATCAATTTGAAGCATGTAAAGGAGTACTATGGAAAAAAAAAAAAAAACTATGTTTAAAAAAAAAAAAAAAGAAATCTCTCCCAGGGACCAGCGAAAACTCTGCTTTTCATTTCCTCTTTAACCTTAGCAGCATCCCAGAGAACGAGGCCATCTCCTCTGCAGAGCACTGGCTCTTCCAGGAGGAGGCGCACCAGGGCCCCAGCTGGGAGCGGGGCTTCTACTAGATAAACATTTACGAGGTTATGAAGCCCCCAGTGGAGGCAGTGCCCGGGCACCTCATCACACGACTACTGGACACGAGACTGGTCCACCACAATGTGACGTGAGCCTCGCAGTCCTGCGATGGACCCAGGAGAAGAAGCCCAACCACAGGCTGGCCATGGAGGTGACTCACCTCCACCAGACACAGACCCATCAGGGCCAGCATGTCAGGGTCAGCTATTGTTAGCTCAAGGGAGTGGGGATTGGGCTGAGCTCCAGTCCCTCCTGGTCACTTCTGGTCATGATGGCTGGGGCCACACCTTGACCAGACACCAGAGGGCCACGTGGAGTCCTAAGCATTACCCACAGCAGGCCCAGAAGAAGAGTAAGAACAGCCAGTGCCACCCACTCTACATGGACTTCAGCAACGTGGGCTGGAATGACTGGACCATGGTCCCTCCCCCCGAGGCTACCAGGCCTTCCTTCTACTGCCATAGGGACTGCCCCTTTCTACTGGCGGACCACCTCAACTCCACCAACCGTGCCATCATGCAGACCCTGGTCAACTCTGTCAACTCCAGTATCCCCAAAGCCTGTTGTGTGCTCACTGAACTGAGCGCCATCTCCATGCTGTACCTGGATGAGTACGACAAGGTGGAATTGAAGAATTACCAGAAGATGGCAGTGGAGGGGTGTGGGTGCCGCTGAGATCCAGTAGCCCTTGAGGACAGACACACACACAGACACACACACGTTCCCAGCCATTCACCCACACACTACACAGACTGCTTGCTTCCTTATAGCTGCACTTTTTATCCTCAAAAAAAACCTAAACATTCATCTTGACCTTATTTATAATTTTACAGGCAAATGTACTAACCATATTGATCATATATTTTGACAAAATATATTTATAATTAGGTATTAAAAGAAAAATAAAATCAGTTATTATTTTTAAAGGTAAAAAAAGAAATCTCAAAAATGGAGTTAACTCACTCTTTCGTAGATTACTTCTGAGACAGGTTCTATTTACTGACCTTTGGGTCTTTCTGATTAAGAGTTACTGCCAGTGTCAGGCCATCTCTTGAAAAGGCAGAGATGAGAGCTCCTCTTGACTTCACTGATTCACACTTAGGAATTAGACTGCACAGGGCACAGTCTCGTTGTGCCCAACAGGCACGGTATGGCAACAATCTAAGGAAGCAACAATTGAAAACAAAGTATTGTAACCTTTTTAAAAAATTTATTTACCAATTTATTTATTTGAAAGACAGAATGTGAGAGAAATATCTTCCTCCACTGGTTTATTCCCCAAATGGCTGCAACAGCCAAGGCTGGGCCAGACCAAAACCAGGAGGCAGGAACTCCATCCTAGTATCTCACAAGGGTGGCAGGGGCCAAAGTGCTTGAGCCAACATCTGCTGCTTTCCTAGGCACATCAGCAGGGAGCTGGATGAGGGCAGATCAGCCAGGACTTGAAACGCCACTCCAATATGGGATGCTGGCATTGCAGCGTCACTTTAACCCACTGCATGCACCACACGTCAGCCCCAGTAACATAAATTAATAAGTACTTCATTACAATAAATTAAAGGGCAGCTGGCATCCCTATATGTCACATGTATGCAAGAGGCTTCTTAGTGACCTTTCATCAACAGCACAGAACAGCTCTTAAGGCCAGCGCCGCAGCTCAACAGGCTAATCCTCGGCTTGCAGCGCCAGCACACCGGGTTCTAGTCCCAGTCGGGGAACCGGTTCTGTCCCGGTTGCTCCTCTTCCTGTGCAGCTCTCTGCTATAGCCCGGGAGTGCAGTGGAGGATGGCCCAGGTCCTTGGGCCCTGCACCCCATGGGAGACCAGAAGAAGCACCTGGCTCCTGGCTTCAGATCAGCGCGGTGCACTGGCCGCAGTGTGCCAGCCGCAGCGGCCATTGGGGGGTGAACCAACGGCAAAAGGAAGACCTT